>NW_013666491.1:140318-160796 GCF_000517525.1 Limulus polyphemus
TACGAAGTTATAACGATATATAATAAAAAAATTAAAATGTTTCTCACTATAGGTTGACTAAAATATATATAAAAAACGAAAATGTTTCTCACATAGGTTGCTAAAATATATATAAAAAATGAAAATGTTTCTCACATAGGTTGTTAAAATATATAAACAATGGAAATGTTTCTCACATAGGTTGCTAAAAATATATAAAAAAATGAAAATGTTTCTCACACAGGTTGCTAAAATATATAAAAAATGGAAATGTTTCTCACATAAGTTGCTAAAATATATAAAAAATGGAAATGTTTATCACATAGGTTGCTAAAAATGTATAAAAGAAATGGAAATGTTTATCACATAGGTTGCTAAAATGTATAAAATAAATGGAAATGTTTATCACACAGGTTGCTAAAAATATATAAAAGAAATAGAAATGTTTATATAATTAGTAAAACATTTTGGTACTTAAGTTTTCTCGTGCAATATGCCATGCGCGGTTGTGTTCGGTCTTTCCATTGCGCGTGGTTAAAACAAAACGCAGTTTGTTTATATTTTGAAGCTTTATACAAATAAGTTAGAATGTTAATAATACATTGGTTAGAGACGGGATTGAGTAATGTTTTCCATTACTAAAATTGAGTTGGTAAATTCCAATTTCATTTCTTTATAATTTTTAAATATGCGGTTTAATATACTGTTAACTAGTTGTCTTCTCAAGTCTATCAGTTCAAAATTAGGGACAGCTAGCGTAGATAATACTCGAGTAGCATTGCGCGGGCTTCCGGGTGGTTCAGGGTTTATAACGCTCAAAATCGGGTTTCGATACTCGCAGTGAGCACAGCACAGATAGCCCATTGTGTAGGTTTGTGGTCATTGGAACACCAGGAGAGAAAAAATTATGTTTCACCCCAATGTCTGTTATAGCAACCTGTTGTTATTTTCATCGGGGCACGTGTGAACGCCCCTCCACCCTTGACACTCCTCGGCAACCCTAAAGAATGTAACCAGGTCTGGTTAAGATCGTAAAAAAATGTAGTAGTCGAAAGAAAATACAGACAGATACACAAACAAAACGTTTTTATATATAAATATATATATATACTAGCTGACGTACCCATTCAAGCGTGGGGAAGACATAAGGTGTCAGAACCGCGACTCTCATATGTCAACCTGGGGTCCGTGAGGGTACATACCAGATTTGGTGACGATCGGTTCAGCGGTTTGCCAGTTATAAGCGAACACACACACAGGTTTTTGTCCAAAAATAGTTTAGATAAGTTTACCAAATGAGAAACGAGTTACACCGTAATATGTTTTAAAATGTTTACGTTAAAAGAGCAACCACGAACTTGTTTTAAGTAAACAGTTTCACAGAAAACACGACCATAAATGTTTGAATAGTCTTGGGTAAAAAGGAGATGAAATAATGACATTAATGGGAAAAATATATACAATTCCACTAGAACAGAGAAAAAATTAGTCCATTAAATTAAGACTAAGAAAAACTGTGATTAAGCTTTCAGTTTTAACTGGCGACCCATCGTAGAAAATCTTTTAAAATATTTGCTCTTTTACTTTTCTTATTTAAATAAGCTTTGCATTTCGCGTTACGCCACTTGATCCTGTGACTTTTGATTTAAATGTATTCCATGGATCTGTCCATGTTTATTATTATCAGTAACTTCTGATCCAAGGAAGCTACCGATATAGACCAGAATTAAAAATTAATCCAGTTAATGTAGTCTTATTTTCCATTCTAACTAGGAGCATCTAATGCTAAGATTAATCAGCTAGTACCCTTGCTGTTATCGACATTTTCGACCGTAATCCCTGTAATATGTTTCGAGGTACGGCCAGCTCAGTAGATTTAGGTCATTTCTAATCCATGTACTTAGTTAACACTGCAAAACAATCACATAATAATATATATTCACAATAATATGTAAAAAGATCGATCGTTGGGTACGTTACATATAATTTCTCAAGTATGCACTCAATGCAACCAGGAAAACCAGGTGTACAGTGATGTACTCTTCCTACCAATGTCTGTGAAAGTACACATTATTATTTACTCTGTGGTTTAAGTTACAATGCGGTTTCTTTAGTTTGTGTTTACATGATTTGAGTTACAAGAGATATAGTTGTATTCTTGTCTGACATGTATAAACTGGTTGTACATTTCATGGAGTATAGAATGTAATCTGCTCTCTAAGTTGTTTGATAAAATTTCTTAATATAGGCTATTTTTTATACATGAATTAATTTATATATTTTTTACAATCAGATATTTGAACGTACGGCTTTTTTTCCCTTGATAATTATAGAATAGAATCGTAAGTAAACAAACTTTCACATTATTTCATAAGTCACTGTAGTACCAAAAAAAGTAGTTTCCAGATAATGTGCTAGAGGATATCTACTGGTAAAGGAAATGAAGTTGAGTTCGGACCGAAATAATGATAAAAAAATTATAATTACACAGTTAATACCATCTATACTTCTGTAAGTTTAGCATTAATCCCACGGGCAAGCAAGGAGAACCTGGTTTATTTGGCGGAAGCTTTCTGTACTTAGCTATGAAAGTCCAGGTGCAGTATAGTTAATTAGATCGTGTAATAATAACTTGTATATATGCCAATATTGTAGGGATTTCCTGTTGATGGCTGTCGAAATTCTCGAGGTTTTTTTATAACAAGACTACACGAGTTAATAATTTTCAGCCCTGATACAGTTAATTGTAGAACGTGCAGACTAACGTAAGTAAATTGTGAAGGAAATTCGGATTAAGTCATTTATTTTGTTTAAATCTGATATAACGCAAGATAAAATGTTTTGTATGACGTAAAGCGACAAATTCAGAAGGTGCGATAAGATAAATTATCACAGTTAAGAGTGCAAAAACTACTTTACCTATCAAATAGAAATTGGGTTATAATTTTACATTCTTCAAGAAAATAAGGTAAATATTTCATTCAGTTTTAAACTTTTGTGCTATACAGCCTTACATAATATACATGGCTCAGCTTACACGCTATGTGACATGTTTTAGTCCTAGGCAAAAAGTTTAGTAAACGGTCCAGTTCTAAGAAATAAAGGAAGAGACGCTCGGCTCGTTTAAATAGTATAACAGAAAGTTTGAATAATAGCATAAACAATGATGGTTTTAGACGTCTCGTTGCTACAAATTATACCGAGGAAACAGAATAATTAAAGCGAACTAGTAGCAGGATAAGAAATTAAAACACATCAATTAAAATTGACCATTTAATCAACTGTACAACGAACAACCGACCGCCGAAATGGTTTCAGCTTTTTAGCCGTTCTAACAAGTGAGGTGGATTTTCTGCATCACATCGTGCAATGTTTCAACATTTTTATACACTTTTGAAATAAGTAATAGCGTACGATATGATAATAATATTTAACTCATTCTTTATACAGTTTACCATTTGTTTGCTTGAAAACTGAATGGCAAATTGTTTATGGTATAGAAAATGAAATGTTCACATATTATGCGTTTTCTTACTGTCCTTCGCTCAGGTTTTGAGGGCCTAATTATTGAGAAAATATGATGAAATTTCGAAGTTCATGGGAGCTTTAATTTATTATTATGATATTTATTAAATTCAGATGAGCAACTCTTATACGTACATAATATATTGTTTACTACTGATTTCAGTTCAGTTTTGTTTACTACTGCATTTCATTACTATTTTCATTTTCATTCCTTGCAAAGTTCCCATCACAAACCTAAATACTTAAACTTTTGGCTGCAGTTTTGAGATTTGATCAGTAATTTGTAGGAAGCTGAACGCTCTTTTATTCTATATTCTATATATTGAATGTTGTATATGCGCCTTCAGCGGTTATATATAATATTTTGAAGGCTGACGACTTGGTAATTTCAATAACAGACTTGTGGATGAGCTGAGTCTAGTTTGTTACCAAGCAGACCCTTATTACACGGAGTAATTGATTCCAGTTAAAATTGTAAAATAATTGGAATGGATAACTACTAGTCATTAATCTAAGGCATACATATTCCAATACATTTGACTTTGCCACCGCCTTCTTATTAACATGTTTGTTCATTTATTCATGTGGTGTCATCTTGTGGAAAAATCGATGTAACTTTATAAATTACAGACTTTCAGGCCACGACAAGTTAAAACCAAGTTTCGACGTTTTTTCCGGTGTTATTTTGTCTTTGCATCTAAAACATAATGTAACCAACATCCGAGTTTCAAAATACAACTTGTATGAGGTTATCTATCTTTATAAACTGGTTTCAACAATTATGAAACACACTTTGTAATTATTTAAGAGTGTTTTGCTTGTTTATATAGTTACGTATGTAATGGATTAACCAGATTTCCACTGCCTTCTGTCTACTATCAAGCTTAGAGTGTTTTGCTTGTTTATATAGTTACGTATGTAATGGATTAACCAGATTTCCACTGCCCCCTGTCTATTATCAAGCTTAGAGGGATGGGGAATCCAGCATGTACTAGTAATTCCCAGATTTTCTTTGAGCGATTATTTATTAAAGGACATCGGTAACAAAAGAATTAACTTTTTCTCTTTATTTGATGTTATAATACAGAGTACTGCTACTTTTACGCTCATTGTTATTATGGAACGTTTAGAATAGGATTGTCCTGATGGAATCGTCGGAAATTGCCGAGATTTAATGAGGCAGTGCCCGAATGACTATGCGACGTCACAGTTGTGCGAAAAACAAAAACAACGAAACTTTTTATAACTCTGTTGTACATACAAAATCTGATTTTGTAATAAAACATATCTATCAAAGACTTTCATCATACAGCCCCCCCCCCCAGTGGCACAGAGGTATGTCTGCGGACTTTCAACGCTAGAATCCGGGTTTCGATACTCGTGGTGAGCAGAGCACAGATAGCCCATTGTGCAGCTTTGTGCATAATTACAAACAAACAAACAATCATACAGTTTCACTTTCCTTTTATACAATCTCTAGAACCTCTTAAATGAATATTAAAAGTTTCTTTTTTCAGTAAAACTTTATATTTTATCTCTTATTTCCTTTACCCTAACACTAATTGTTGAGAAACACCAGTTTCAACCATTAGCCTTCTGTTTTCTTTGAGTTTTATGGTTTTATTGCCTGTACAGGAACAGTTTGTCCTCCATCAAAAGCAACAAATCACGGCTGGAGCCTGTTAACTGTTTCACCTAACCAGCACGTGATATTTGCGTAAGCATAAGCCTAATTTTTCTCGTAGATTTCGGTGTCAAAGAAAAGAAGAATTAATGTAATTGTCAAATATGCAAGTGGGAACACAAAAATATATCGATCAGTAGAGTAAAATTTTCCAAAACTACTATAATCCAGATGGCTTTCCAAGTAAGTTGTAAATATATTAGACAATTCCTTTAGATGTTCAAAAAGGGTTATGAAGTTGATACACGAAAAAACTACAGCAGACTTATTTTATTGCTGCCAAAATCAAGTAGTTGTAATGAGTTTGTATGTCTTATAGGTTGGAAACTATAGAAGCCTATTATTGATGTTATCGGATCTCAGACGCGTCCAGTGACACAGTTAAATTTATCAATATCGGATCATGGATTTAGAATACACCAATGATGAAGAGCTTTGTACGTCACTACACAACATTGAACTGTATCACTTTGAACCCTTCACAAGAAATGTAAACAATAAAACAGAGTGACAAAATCTTTGACCTGTTCTAGGACAAATTAAAGACAGACGTTTCCCAGACCCAGGATTAAAGCCAATATATGGGAATGGATGATTTAGCTTGGTAAGGTAATTGTTTTCGACATAAAACTCTGTCATGATTTATTTCGTAAATTACAGTACATCTGACATGTATCTATCAAAAGGATTGTTGGAATTGGTTCAAGTGCTCCTACGTTATTTTCATTCTTTTCTGCAAACCATTCTTATTACCACCTCGTGCTTCACAAGTAGTAAGTAATACCGCCTATTTTTTGTATGATTCACAAAGTTAAAAACTACAGAAAGTAATTTAATTTTTTTGAAGTGTAAAATTACAGGACCTCTTTTAAAACGTGTTGAACTGTGTGTCGAGGTGGTGGGATTGGGAAGCAGTCTTACATGTACATATTTCTTCTAGTTTTTCATGTTTGGAGTCATTGTTGTATCCGTATACAACGCAATAAGACATTTTGGAGATGTAGAAGACATATACCTTCTCTCATTCGTAAATAATTATCAAATTTAGTTGCTGTACATTATCCTGACACTTTCCTTTCAGATACTGCACTGAATTGAAGAGCCATTACAAATGTAACGTCACAGCATGTGATCCTCGTTCTAGAACTAGAAATATACACTGGAGCTAAAACGAAACCATCTGTGTTTACTTAGACATTTATTAGGCACCATGATGGTTTTCATACAGAGTAGAATCAACAGAAGCATTTCATTTGTGATATAGATAATGAAATAAAAAATAGACAATAAAATTAACAGAAGATTGGTTAATATATAGTTCCATCATAGCATTGTTCATTTATTTGTATAATAACATGCAATCTTTTTGGTCTGTGCATTTCATCTGTTTTTTTTGTCGGTACACTAGCTGTGTGCAAATCAGTAAATTTAGGGACATCTAAATCGTTTTCTCCAATAATCGTATTAAACTAGCAATAAGTAATAATTTAGTCTTTGTTATTGTTGAGGAATTTTAGAAACTATATATATATATCCATGTATAGAGAGGGAATGAGAGAGTTTGAATAGTGTAAGTTATTTATGACAACTTAGTTGGGATTACTAACAATGTTGTTTGGTCCCCTGTGCCAATTTCTTTTTGTAGAAGGCTGTCACTGTTATTCTCTGCATGAATTCTTTTTTGAGATTTCACATAGCTCGTTCGCACCTGAATAAAGAGATGTGTTCATTGGAGTAGTATGAAACGTCGCTTGTAATGTCACTATTTCGGCTTTTCGATTTTAGGTATATAGATAATGTCAAAGCAACCACAGTAAACAATTTGACGGACTCAAATATTACTTTTTAATGGGCTGAGATTCATTATCTGGAAACCTTATATTTCTCTTCCACAGCTGTAAGTGATCCTAAGAAAGCTATAGCGTTTCAGCTAAAGTTCTATCTTTCTTCTCCAGATATATTTATAAGAAGGAAAAGAGGGGTATATACTGTCTAAGAGATAGACTTGTTACTACTTTCGTTAAGATAATCGTTTGGAGTATTCTGCTTTGATAATTATTTAAAAAAAATAGTTTTAAGTAATATCCTAAAACGAACTTGTTTCATTAGAGATTGTGATTTTAACAAACTAAGGGTCAAATTGATTAACATTGGTAATTTACATACACAAACGTATAAAGGCAATGATATCCGTTATTAATTAACAAATGTTTGCGAAATGTTCTCTGTTGTTTTTCGTAATATTGTTTGCTATGCTGCGTTGTCGGAATTATTGTGTCTGGGGTGTGCCATGGCCTAGTGGTTAAGGTGCTCGATTCACATCCTGCGGTTCGCGGGATCGAAACTTGTCACCAACAAGTTTGCCTTTTCAGCTGTTGGGGTGTTAGAATCCTACAGTCAATCCCACTATTCGTTGCTAAAGAATTAGCGGTAAGTGGTTTGCTTAGCTGCTTTCTCTCTTGCCAAGCAAGTAAAGCCGTTGCTAGAGATGTTTTATTTTTAGAGACTTCACAATGATGAGTTAAAATAGCTTGGAGTTAAGATATTTTTGTTTGTCTCAAAAGTACAATGAAATATACGGTGTTTAGTACATTAAAATAAGAGCCTTTTAAATTTGAACCTTAATTGAAACAAAACAAAAGTATGGGTGTGGGGGAGGGGGACAAGCTCCCATAATCATCCCACGAGACCACAGTTTACTAACGGACTGTATAATCTGATTGCCCTGCCGTTTGACGTCTCGCGCTTGCTAAGCCTGATAATTATTTTCCAGTGTGTCATGTATTGAAGACGCTGCATCTTCTGAAGTATGAAGATGATATTGAAGGTGTGCTAAACATTCAGCTGTGTGGGCTAAGCGAAAACAAATTAGAATCCCAGAAATATAATAGTCATAATACTATATGGTTTACTGACATGAAATTAACGTTACTTGTGTGCATTTTTTGTTGTTACTGAGAAAATAACGCGCACCTCTCTCTCTCTCTCTCTCAATACAGTTTGAAAAATAATGATGTTTACTAGTATAGAACATTCGTATGCTAAGCACACTTTTCATGTGTTTATTCGAATTACTAATTACTTTTTGTTTAATTGGACCAAGTATATTTATATTTTCTGTTCTTATCTGTAAATAACTTTTTATAGAGCTTCACGCTCTCTCCAAATTAACTGATGTTGAGTTTTGTTTTTATAAAAGCTCACGTGTTGAACGATCAGTTTTTAGGCGCAACTGTAACGTTTAAACCTCGTATTTGTTGCAATAAAATTATTATCATGATAACATATTGCACACATGATACACTTGGCCAAAGTAAAATATTTAAACTTCAGAATTTTTACTGCCATCACAGTTAACACAAAATTGATTGCAACTTTGTATTGACCTGTCTCTCTAACAACATAGGCCTGGCATGGCCAGGTGGTTAGGGCACTCGACTCTCTCTTCTCCAAAATCGGTGTTTTGGTCGTTTATGGACCAGGGAGGGTCAGATTCGTGGTGACCTCTTCCTCCTTTCCGGGCTGTGACTTACTACCGGTGAATGCTGGTGTTGATACAATGTGAGGGCCTGAGTAAACCGCACTTGCTCCGACACCTTTCAGGGCAATGTCCATGTTAGTATCTACACTTACATTCTGTGTTTTGCACTATATCTCTTAGGTCAGTTCCATAATGCACACAACACATTTCACTAAGTAGAGACTAATCAAATGCATTTTACATATAAATACCCTATTACATTTATTGTTCTTAGTCTAACTAGCGTAGGGTTTTAAAGTCTAGTAACAGGTGGCCGTATTACATCCTTATTTCTAAAGTAAATCTTTACAGGTGAGAGGTGCTTAGGCCTACTTTGATCGCTATGTAGGTAATTATGTCTACTTCCATCATGTATGTAGTAGCGATTAAGTTCACAGAGTAGGTCATTCTTTGGCCAATTTTTTGCAAAGTAATTTATGGCATTATGCAAGAGTCTATCGACTATTGTTTCTATGTTTGCATATCTGTGCATGAATTTTGATAAGGTACTGAGGGGGAATTTATATGCTGTGGTGATAAGTGAGTTTTGTATAGATTGTAGCTTATTTATATGTTTCAGAGCTATGTTTATCCATGCAGGGCAGGCATATTCTATTATGGGACATATATATGTTATGTATATTTGAATAATGTTGTCTGGTGATGTTCCTAGGTTTTTGCATGTCAGACTTCTTGCATAATTTATGTGTTTCCAGATTTTTGTTAATATATTATTTGTATGTTTTACCCACGTCAGTTTTGGGTATAAGGTTAATCCTAAAATTTTTGCCGAGGTTGTGGTCTGGAGAAGTGTTCCATTCATGTATAGTTTAGGTGGGTCTTTTTTGTGTTTTGTTAATCTTGTAAAAGTTAGTAATTGGTTTTTGGGACGTTTATTTTTAATCGATATTTTTGACAGTATTCTTCTATATTATTCAATAATGGTTGTAAATTTGTTGCTGCTATGGATAGGGTGGAGACACTTTTCCAGACCGCCACATCGTCCGCGAATTGTGATGTGAAACTTTGATTCGAGTCTTTTAGAGGCATATTACTCACATACATAATGGATAGAATAGGGCTAACTACCCCCTCATTGGGGTACACCTGCTTCTGGGGCGAATGCCTCAGAGTAGGTTCCCCTTACATTGGTTTTGCATGTTCTATTTTCCAAGAAGTTAGATAGCCAGCGAATAATCACCCGCGGTAGTTCCAATTCCGTCATACGTAACCTAAAACCATTGTGCCATACAGTGTCGAAGGCTTTCTCGACATCGAGAAAGCAGGCAACAGTGCATTCATTTTTATTAAAGCTATCTATTATTGTCTATGTTAGTCTAACCAAATGATCTGTTGCCTGTCTGAATTTTCTAAAACCATTTTGAATTTCTGGTAATTTGAGAGTCTATTGCTTATTATTCGTTCAATAATTTTTCCTGCACATCGCGGATTTGAATTTTTCTTCCCATCAAGTATGCTCACCCTTTCAGCCGTGGGGACGATATAATGCGACGGTCAATTCCAATATTCGTTGTAAAAGAGTAGCCCAAGAGTTGGCGATGGGTAGTGATGACTAGCTGCCTTCCCTCCAGTCTCTCACTGCTAATTTAGGGACGGCTAGTACAGTTAGTCCTCGTGTAACTTTGCGCGAAATTTAAAACAAACTTAAACTAACAACATATTGTGTATTTCAGACAAAAGTATATACTTAGATATTCTGTGGAAAAACAACAGCAACAACAAAACAAAAACGCTGCATTTTCATAACATTTACGCCATGTCCTAACACTTCATAAAACTGGTCATGCTTAATTATTATTTTTTCAGACACTGGCTTGGTACAGCCGTGGAAACTTGTGTTTCGATGAGCAGCTTTCTGGTCGCCTACTTTTCATGTCGGAAGTCATGCACGTATGAAAGAAAAGGCTAAAGTCGTCGTCATTGGCGGTACCAAATATATAAATCAGCCATGCTAAAGTATCATTTCGCTCACATGACGTCCAGAAAAGAAGTGTTATGTGGAACTCTTGTTGAAACAACATAAATTTTCTTCTTACTAAGGAGGTTACCTTCAGTGCAAGCGGCGTAAAACTAGCTCGTTAAATTAGATGACACAGCCAACTTGCCGCCATAAACCAAAAGGAAGATTATCTTAATTGGACTACTTTTCAAAGGCAATCAATTGGAGTCTCTCGCAGCCTACTGGTTAGCGTGCCGATCTGTCTTATGGAAACTTTGATAACATATAAATGTAGTTATATTTACTTTTACAAACTTCTCCAGGCAAAGAAATGGCTGGAGTCTAAAAATAGGCAACGTAAACCCTATGCTCACAGCTCTGATAATGGTAAATGTGTTCTTGAAACGAGTCGGCTTACGTAACTAATAAAGTTTTATATTTTATTGAACCAATAATCATTATTTTAATCAATGTGCATAAAAAGAAGTTAGCGACGGTCAAATCCCACTTTTCTGTCGGAAAAGAGCAGTCGAAGAGTTGGCGGTTGGTGCTGACTAGTTGCTTTCCTTCTAGTCTATCGCTTCAAAATTAAGGACGGGTGACACTCTTGTAGTTTTGCGCAAAATCCAACAAACAAACAAACAAATAAAAGCTATCGGTTACAATGCAATTTCAGACAATAGTAATTCTTAGAAAAAAAGGCCCAAAACTCTACATTTGTTAATTGTTTTATTTGAAGTTTTATAGTATAATTTGCTTACCCAGGAATGTTTCAATACTTATTTACGTAATTTCAGTAGTGCTAAAATACCCAATTTAATTGGGAATTGTACGTGACATTCTTAATTACTTAAGTAATTTGCTTTATTCCATAGATTGTTTTCGTGTTGATCATTAGTTTTCTGTTTTTCTAATACTTGTATCCCTTTTCGTATTTTACGTGAAAATTTCATTTATCAGCGTGTAATGAATCTGGACAAAAATCAGTATTTATTGGAAATAACATGAAAATAAGTAAATAAAGTTAGCTTGTTGAGAATTCTCGTGCATTTGTAAGGGCATATTTTAACATGAAATCTAATTCTGTGTGTGGAACTAACCCTAATCGATATTGGGATAACAGAATTTTCATGTAAGAGTAAAACATGTAAACATTCCTTATTTTATTATATATTTACCCGGTTGTAAGCAGCATTTTTTTTAAGTTGGTAAAACATGTTATATAAGTGACTGATCGCAAGATAAGGCTCCATTATAATTCGCCCTCCAGTGGCACAGCGGTATGTCTGCGGACTTACAACGCTAGAAACCGAGTTTCGATACCCGTGGTGGGCAGAAACACAGATAGCCCTTTGTGTAGCTTTGTGCTTAACTACAAATAAACAAACCATTATAATTTTTTCTGCTATATTTTAAAACAAATTGGCAAAAGTAAAACTGTATTGCTTATAAATATATGATTTTTCATCAGAATGAAGTATTTTTTATGTTGATTAAATGAAAAAAATTCTGTTAATACATCGTTTCCAGTTATATTGAGCATTAACTGCAATATAATTGTCACAAAATAAATTATTTAGAAAAGCGCTATACTCTTCATAGCATAAAATGTAAAAGGTAGTGTTAAATAAGTAATTACCTATCTGTCTTCTGGCGCGACCTTATGTTTTAATTTGTTTTCATAGAAACTAGCGTAACGACTAACAGGTTGCGTCTCGATGGACACGTCTAGTCCTCTTGAAACTTATTTTTGAGGGTGTAAAAACACAGCCTGTAGAGGAAATCTATAATTCTGCCTTCGTATTGATGTAAAACATGACGTACCTACGGGAACTTGATAGGTGAATATTTATAGAAGTAGTCATATTTTTAGAAATGTTTATTTGATGGTATCCGCTGCTGATGTATGTTTTGTGGACTGAGACCGTTATTTATAGCTGAGATCTGTGTTCATTATTAACTTTTGATAGGTCAATGAACTCATCATTTTCAAGAATTGTGCCTTTGGTGTAGAATGTCTAATGTATAACATAAAGGTTTATCTTGTATCATCTACATCATTGTTACTTTCACATATATCAGCGTTAAGTAGGAAAATTACTCTCAATCATTACGTGTCCAAAAATTACTGTTATATGAAAATTACAATAATGTTCTTAAAATCTAAAACTCAGTCTTACTTCCCATTACCAATATATTACCACAATCTTCGACAGTTTGTGTATTATTAAGGTTATGTTTCATGGGTGATGATATCGCTTCGTGATCGCAACACGTGCAAGATTTAGTCTCGTCAGCTGTCGTTAGCGCGTGCATTATACATGCCACGATAGAGTGAACCAATTTATATAATTACGTTTCAAAACTTCGATATAGTATTGCTTCGTCCAAGATAATTATGGTAGGCAACGAGTTCACTGATTAGAATTATTATAGTTCCTAGGTCTGAGATTATAGGGCTTCAACCCTAGTATAATTGTGTTACTCGGTATCATCAAGTTACCGGCAAAACTAATGAATCATATTAGTGATTATTACAAGCATAAAAAAAGCGTTCCCGATATTTTGGGGTCATAAAATAAACTGAGTCCACGTGAACGTGTCGTACAGTAGTTTAATAATGCTTAAATTGAGGGAAATACGGAAATAGATTGTATAGTAAGATTTATATATATATAGATCAGAGAAAGTCCCCCAAAAAGTAAATAACGAACTCTCACAGATTGTTGGCATGATTCCGTAAATGCCCCCAAAAACAATTTTTAGTTTTACCTAAGTTCTTTCGTGTAGTCCAGTGTCTCTCAATCATCGGTTCCCGTCACAACCACCCTGCCAGTTCGTGGGATTTCACGAAAACAAACAAGTAAAAAAACTCCCAGATCAAGATACGATATTGTGTGATGCGGCTAAAACTACCCGCAGGACACACTGTGTGTTATTAACAGGTGTGGTAGTTTAGCAATTTTCCACTTTCTGTAGCTCGGGGCTGTGATAATCCCAACTATCATATATCTGCAGTGGATGTGCTCTACTGGACCCTTACTTCATATACCAAATTTCAAGCCAGTCCATTAAGAAATACACGAGATATAAAATATCTAATTTTGTTTGAATTTCTTCATATTTTTTTTTTCTTGTCATCGAAAGTAAGGAAACTTTATTTGATAGATGAACATATTTAACTTTCAGCAAACCAAAGAAATGCAGTTTTCTGACCCAAGCTCTGCTAATGAGCCTTGAATAGGCAAAAACTACAGTCTTCAGCAGAGGGTACGGCCAATCAAGAATAGGCCACTACTTCACAAATTCTCTTTTCATTTCCACCTTTGGTAGAAAGGAAATTTTTAAATATTTATATAATTATTAAACAGTTGGTCTGCCGTGTAATATCGAGTAAGGAATTAGGCGAAATGTCATAATATTATTCCCATACTTTAATTAATTTAGGTATGGTGATTTAAAAACGACTCTAAAACCCGATACAAATCAGACATTGACGAGTGAGCGTTTTCATACAGTTTCTAGTATAATGCTTGGAATATTTTTAAGACATTGTATTGTGGTATGAGTAATCTTAGACCATGGTTCTTTAGACACGCGCACTCGTATCATAGAATATTGATAGCATCATAAATAAGCGCTGTAATTAGTGTAGTTCTTTACTACTATATAACAAACGAACACATCGTTGATGCGACACAGATTCCCACCAGCAAAGTTCATAATTAGTTTTCAGGAACCATAGTTTACTCGAGAGATCACTATCCTTTTTTTTATCACATTTTGAAACTTTCCATATATTGTGTATTATTAAGTGTTTAAGCTGTTCTACGACTGGAATGAGCCATTAACCAAAAAACTCTCGAAGTTTCTTGTTTTTTGCACCGCGAAAGGAATGGATAACTTCCAGTGCTGCACCGTGAACACGTTCTTAATTATAATCGGAGTTATGTAATATTTTAAACTGTAAAACAATCTAAGTAATATAATTATATGAAGCAATGGATCTTTTAAGTGGAATCCTTCCATGGGGATCATAGCATAAGCATACATTGTTTGTTATGACAAACTAGGGAAAGCTCTTTCTTGTTGCATAGTTGAGAGACTATCTGATTATTTGATAGTAAATAAAAGGTCTTGAAAATAAAGTTATAAAACTGTGTTCCTAATCACAGATGATGTTACCTTAAGATGTACGATGATGTGCAAGTGTGAATTTGTTTAAAGTGTTTTGACAGTTATGTAAAATACCTTTCTGTGTAATTGATGCGTTAACTATTCACATTGACATTCAACTCGGTTTTTTAGATAAGAACCACAATTACTTGTTCATAATTCTGAGAGTACTTTTGTTTCGTATATATCGTATAAAACATACATAATATTAATAATTAGCTAATATTTTTTAATGTTAATCAGTGAAGAAATAAAATAGATCCTTTGTTATCTGGTAACTAGACTAGATATTCATAATTTTTGATTATATTTTCTAAATAATCTTCCAATTAAATTATGAAAGTTTCATTTTTAATTGAATATTTTGTTTATTCAAGGGTCAGAAACTCAAAACACGGAAAGAACGGCGGAGGAATCAAATCAAGAAGTTGATGATGAAGAAGAAGAAGAAGGTAGGGATACAGTAGTTTGGTTAATATCATTGAAAAACTTGCACACTGGTTTGTGGGAGAAAAGAAAGTTATATGAGTAAATTACAATGTAAGTATTGTTAACACGTATATATCTTACCCTTTGCTAGAGCCTCATGATAAGGATATGATTGCCATCTTCTATATGTATATATAATAGTTAACAAAAACCCTACGAACATTATAGTCTGTGTTCTAGGAATCATTGAGCTCTTGTTTATTATGAATAATCACGACCATGAGAATTGGTAGTAATTATAAAATAATAAATTCCCATATAATATGTTCGTAACTATATTGTATCATAACTTAAACTTGTGAAATGTTATTATCTAGAATGTTTTATTTTCTGATCGGATATCTAACGACGATATGCATTAATAAGCATGGCTAAACATTTAACATCAATATCTTGGTAAAAATGGGATTTAAGGAACCTATTAGTAAAGCATAAATAAAATACTACTTTTCTTCATAAATACATAGAATGGTGGAAATCCATTTTTTCCTGCATTTTTATTTTTTCGTTGCACCAGAACAAACCTTGTGCAATGGAAAAAACTGGTAATTAATTTGAGATTGGTAAAACTCATACATAAATAATCTTGTGTTTAGGTAAGTACGAATTTTTTTTTTTAATTTCAAAAACTGTCATTGGAAGACGGTCTAATAAATATTCAAGTGAGCAGTGTATGTAACGCTTATAACGTGAATGCTGTGTTGTTGTTTTTTCACGATGAAGTCAGAGCTTCGTCTACTGCTTAGCGTTCAATGTTTCTTTACCACTTCAAAATAATTTCACGTTTCGCACATTTGGACTGTTATAAGTGTGACGGTCAAATCCCATCATTCGGTCAGACAAGAGTAGTCCAAGAGCTGGCGGTGGATACTGTTGACAAGACTAGCTGCCTTCCTCTAGTCCATCAGTTCAGAATTAGGTACGGTTAAAGCAGATAGCCCTTGAATAGCTTTGCGCGAATATCCGAAAACAAACTATTTCCGCGAGAAATTTTATATTTCGTGCGCTCGTAGTTTCTGACTTCTTTGTTGTAGCAGCTGGAAGGGGGGGGGGGCACGCAAAATATTTAGTTGCAGTAGGTGGGAGTGACAAAAATACTCATTACAAACTTTGTTGTAACAATTGTTATTGACATAAATATTTTTAAAAGGGTTCACCCATTTTGATTAATATTGTTTAATGGTTGTTTTTATACGTATGCATTATATAGTAAAAAGCTGAAATATACTAAAGACAGTTTATTTTAGTCACTTAAAAGCTAAACAAATTGTAATATGTAAAGTTTCTAACGCTCAAAACTTGGGATTGTGTTTGTGTAGAGGCAAATAACCCTGAAACATCAAGGATGAAAATTAATAATGTATTGGTGAAATTCACACTTTGGCACCCAAAGGTAATCTTTAAATGATGGGTGTCTATTATAATTTAGGCTATTTTGAATTAAGATAGCAACGTGGATTACTAAAAGAAAAAAAAAAGACTTGTTCTCATGGGAAAAAATGGACCGCTTTTCAAACACACTTGAGCTTTGGAACCTTTTTAAAGACAACTTGGATTTACTTAATTTACAGCCCCCCAGTGGCACAGCGATATGTCTGCGGACTTACAACGCTAGAATCCGGGTTTCGATAACCGTGTTGGGCAGAGCACAGATAGCCTATTGTGTAGCTTTGTGCTTAATTACAAAAACAAACTAACAACTTAATTTACAAGCAAAAGTACTCGTCCCCAGTGACGGGAAATGTTTAAGTTAACTTTCAGTTGAAATTATTTCACAGACGTTAAAAAGGTTAATTGTGCTGCACTCTTGGTTTCACTCAGAGACAAAGCTCTTGAGATGCTTATACCGCCCACCACGAAAAGTAATTGTTGAGCATTTCAGTCATGCCAAGAGCTGCTCAACAATAATATACGGTAAATTTACATTTTTATTCTTTAAGTTACGTCACATTTGGAAATATGAATGATAGGGTGATTAAATCCTAACAATTTAGTATAGAAGATCCTGCTTGCAAAATAAAATTTAGCATCAACATTATTCATGTATGTTCTCCGCTCATTTCAAAAGTGAATGTTGAGCTTTGCGTATGTTTGCAGCTTTTCAAACGGGAGACAGACGAACGCTCGGACAGACACCACGGTTCGCGATATGTATAAGATATTGAATGGCAGTATAGTTTTTTCTGTATCTTATCTTTATAGAAATTGAGCAAGTTATTTTCAGTTTAGATTGTCTATAACAGTATAATAACCTGTAATATTTTGTTTTGTTAGGCATGCCTACAAAATACTTTAGTAGACAAATCATCAAAGCTAGGTGATTGAAGTTTCTAAAACATCGAGAGCTTGATGTTTTAAAAATTTTTCGGCGAACAGAATTCGTAAAATTTGGTTTGTTCTGGTATCTATTTGGTCTAAGATTGCCTAGTGGCTGGGGCACTTACAATCTGCGGGACGCGAAATTGAATTCCGTCACCGAACATGCTCATTCTCTTTCAGTCGTGGGGATATTGATTAATAGTAGCTCAAGTATTGGCGGTGGGTGGTGTTGCCTAGTTGCCTTCCCTCTAGTCGTGTGGTTCTCAAACTTTTTCCTCTGTGGACCATTTCGGCGGAGCAAAAGATCCCGCGCACCACCTACCACTCCTATCGCTTACCACCGCAAAAACAACAACAAAAACATTTATCAGTTACATGCGTTTTGGACTAACCTGCTGACTACCTGGAGGACTTTCTTGAACCACTGCTCTAGTCTATCACTTCAAAATTAGGGACGGATATCGTAGATAGACCTTGAAATAAAAACAAATAAAACTGATATCTATTCTCGAATATAAACTGATAATTACAAAAACGAGGACGTTCACCCAGCTTTCTGAGGCTTATGAAATTTAGGTAAAGTTTCATATGGAAACCGCTTAACTTATACTGTTGAGTTGAGTGACTTGAGTCTGAAATATATTTTTATCGTTCGTATTGGTGACTTGCAGTCGCTTTTGCATTTTTAGAAGCTTGAACGACGTCTCGTTAAAAACGTCGAAGAACCAAAGACGAGAGAGTGCACTTACTTACTTATGTACTTAACAAAATGTCTCGCATGTTTCTGTCAGAAATTGCTCCTTTTACACACAGGACTCCGTTTTTTTTTGTTTTTTTTTATGTGATATCCATGGCGTCGCCGCCACACGTAGTGTCAGACTATAACCTTTGCTAATAGCGGATAGCCATGTTTTGTATGTTAAAATGACACTGATCCGTGCGCATAACCCAAGGGATTTGTCATTATGTACTTAACTGTTCATATTGCAATATGTAAGTACAAAAGTGTTTTAATTTGTATATAAATGGTTTACGAAAAAGATGATACACACGTCACCTGTATTGGTTGTTTCTTGTTTCGCAGGAGCCTGTAAAGACAAAATTAAATTGTTTTGTAACACAAAATATACACTGTAATTGTTTCACGTTTGTTTTTATGTAAATAACGTTTGTATCCAGGAGAATTTGTAAAATATACACATTAATTGTTTCTATTTTTCTTGTACAAATATATTTGTATCCACATTTTGTTAAATATACACCGTAATTGTTTCCAGCGTGTTTGTGTAGAAATGACATTTGTATCCAAAGATTTTCTAAAATATGCACTATAACTCTTTCACACACGTTTACTAAATACTTTTGTAACTATAACGTTTTCATTTCTCGTTGGTTTTTATCAATTTTATCCATCTATGGTAGTTTGGAAAAAATAGTTTGCCTAGTTATTTTTATTTCCTTGCTGATAAATCTGAATCATATAATTGTGTGATATAAAAACATACTGTAATAGAATTCAGTTTGGAAAGTAACTTAGACCGTTTTATGTGTAGGCAATAAAGTGATTTGTTTTCAAAATTCACTCAAAATTGTTTTCCATAACCTAGAATAGTGTATTATACTCTAATTTTTATTCTACTCCTTTTTTTTTTTTACACGCACGTCTAATAATAGTAAACTTATTATTTTTTGGTAAGTAATTAATTGAGTTTTCCTTTCACGCGTGAATTCTGAATATAAACATGAAGAAGAATGAACACATTTAAAACTCTTTCTTTCAACACAATCAATCTACAAGTTCTCTGACAAAGGACAGCACTTCACTGGAGAGATGTAGCTCAATCGAGTGTTTGACCGGTAAATCAGTTCCAGCCCGAGAGAGTATAGCATTGTATGGAAGGTTTAGTAGTGCTATCCATCTCGTCCAGCATGTCTTACTCACGTCATTGATGGTCATTCCCACAGTAAAGTATGGGAGGATATATGTTTAAGGTATCACCTGATCTGTCAAAGGAAAGTATCGTTATTGGTTGTTACATAGTGTGTCATACTGTGCAGCGATCTTTTCCACGAGAAAATGTATGTGACACCATATGGGAATGGCCCAGAACAATAAGCAGCAGACAGTTTAGTATCTTCGCCACGTCGGAGAGTAAAAAGCTGCTATAAGATTAAAATTTACTTTATGAAAAGTAACGATATTATGTGTTTAATATTAAATACATTTGTAGCTTTGCAGTTTTTATTTTGATATTCAGTTTGTATAAAAACTTCATGATGTCGTGGCATCATAAATGCTTTGTAATACTGTATAGCAATTTCTCGTACTTTATTTTTTCCACGAAATATTTAGATATTTTATTCACAGTGTATGCCTTTTTTTGGTTGCTGTTTGGAGCTAAACCTACCAATTACATGTTACTAGGATAAAAGATCAGATTTCCTTGGATAACACAGGCCTGCGATGGTTATATTGTCTTGAAGGTTTTACATGTTCTACAGTAATTTCTGTACGCTGAATCCGAAAATGATACCCATTTTTCTCCATCGCGTACAGATTTTTCACAAAACATCATATGTACTTTTACATAAGTTAATCATTTTCATTGAAATCAGGTCACATTTTGTTATGTTTAAAATGTTGACAACCACTGGCTATAGATTTTTCTAGACAAGTCGCGACGTGATAGTCTTATCGATCGTTCTAGAACCCACGAGAAACACACCGCTAGTATATAAACGGTTAACAGGCACCATGATGTGTCATTTCTGGATAGTATTTGTTTGTGCGTGCACTTTGACATTAATTTTTTCTCTTTTCAACAT
>NW_013666491.1:161767-173242 GCF_000517525.1 Limulus polyphemus
TGTTACGCTTATTTTGGAATAAAACATGGAGACCAAGACAAATCATGGGCTCCGCACAAAGTTTGCACCATTTGTGTCGAAGAGTTGAGACAATGAACTAAACGTAAGAAAAAGTTTTTGCCTTTTGGAATTCCAGTTATCTGGCGTGAACCTAGAAACTACAGAGATGACTGCTATTTTTGCTCATGTAACGTGCAAGGTTACAGCACTCGAAATAAAAAGGAAATTTCTGATCCGAACCTTCAGTTTGCTATAAGACCTGTTGCTCATTTACATGATGTATCTGTATTTACTTCACCAGAGACTCTTGATACAGTTTCATTTGATGTCAATAGAAATGATGATAGGGATGGTTTTCAACCTGAAACGTCTGGTGAACCACAACTTTTTACAAAAGGTGAACTTAATGATTTGGTGAGAGATTTGGGCCTTCCAAAGAATTATTCAGAGATTTTGGGGTCCAGAATTCGGGCTAAAAACTTACTTTTTCCTGGGATATCATTTTATTGACACAGAAATCGTGGGAAAGAGTTTATACCATATTTTTCGCAAGAATGTTCACTGGTTTATTGCAACAATATTGCTAAATTAATACCAATGTTAGGAGCTGCAGTCTATGTACCAAGTGAGTGGCGATTGCTCATTGATTTCTCCAAAAGAAGTCTAAAAGGTGTTGTCCTTCATAATGGTAACATATATGCATCTGCTCCTATTGCTCATTCGGTTCACTTGAAGGAAATAAATACAAACAAACTGAAGAAAAGGGAAGAACGTTGATGTCAAACGAATATGCATCCTCATTTCTTTTCTGAAATATAAGTCTTGTAGTCTCAAAACTACGTGTTGTGGTCTTTTTTTTTATGGTTTGGAGCATCTTGTTTCAATGACCAGCAGTAATCAGCCATCATGCTGATGTTCCACCTTCCCTGATACCTCCTCTCCATTTCCCTAATGTCTTGATGAAACCTTTCCCCTTGTTCTTCGCTGAAGGCACCGAGACTTTCAGGGAAATAGTCAATATGCAAGTGTAATAAATAAACTTTCAAGCTCATATTACAAACCAACTCTTTGATATTTATCGAGCATTATTGACAATATTTTCGTAACTTGGATCCTTGTTGTTTCCTAAAAATTTGTCAATAACATATTTAAAGGCAATTCATGCTTCTTTTTCAACTTTCCTCACTGTCCTTTCGAACTGTTCATCCGAAGTCAAGTTCTTAATCTGAGGCCCAACAAAAATGCCTTCTTTAAGTTTCGCTTCTGAAATAGCTGGGAATTGATCACATCGAAACTATAAACAATCGTCATCTTTGTCTAAGGCCTTTACAAACTGCTTCATCAAGCCCAGTTTTATGTGAAATGGAGGTAAGAGGACTTTCTTTGTGTCAACCAAAGTTTCATGTTCAATTTTTTCGATCCTGATATCAGGCTGACTCTGTGTGGCCATTGCGTCTTTATCCAGTTCTGATCTTGCTCTGCTGTTCCATTCAGACAAAAAAACATGTATAACTTTGTACAACCAGATTGTTGACCCAACAACATACAAAGAACTTTTAAGTCTCCACAAAGTAGCCAACCATGTTCTTTGTATTTGACCATATTAAGAAGTTCGAGATTTTCGTACTTTTGTTAACAAACACAATAAAAAAATGTTCATTAGGGTAAATGAAATAATAATTTGATCTAAATAAGAGTTTGTTCTTCCCGATTTGTAAAATAATCCTTATGTGATAGAAAAACATTAATATTATTTTCAAAATCTGCGTAGGTGAATTATGGAAACTTCTTTATTAAAACCAAAACAGCTTTTATGAAGTTTAAATTTGCAGGCCTGTGTAATGAGTCACACGTGCGTTATTGTGTATATGTAATTATTTCATATAAAGCAAGTTACGTTGATTACCCTGTATTACAAGTTAACCCGAATCTACACCTTAGGAGTGAAAAAAGGTGCGGCAAAAAAAAAAAGGAATTGAGTGTGAGACTTAAAGGAATGAAATCAAAATTGGCGACTGAACTGGCAGCTACACTCATAACATTCATAAAAAAATTTACAGCAAATATTCATTAATTATTTATCCAGGCCGCGTTTTTGTTCAACTTTGGGCATGTTGGTAGGTAAAACAAAATAGAGCACATCCAATATATATATGTGTATGTATGTATGTGTGTGTGTGTGTGTGACAGTTTGAATTACCACAGTCTGAGACATAGAAGGTGGAAAATCGCCAAACTATCACTCATGTTAACAACACAGCAGGTTGTTTTGGCCGCACGACACACTACAGTGTGTCTTGATATTTCTCTTGGATACAAATCTATTTTGGGATGTTTTTATATTTATTTTAAAGTTGGTATTTCTTTGCAATTCTGACTTATGTGCTAGTTAAGTGTAAGTAAAGAGGGTTGAGCTCGTTATATTAAAACGTTTTGGAGACTCGCCACGTCGTTACAGTCCGTATTGTCACGTTCGGTAATGCTTTATCTGACTACGAGCGTGCATCTTGGCAATAGGCCTGTAGCATAGTTTCCATTGCAAATGGCTCAAGCGTAAGGCCGTCATGTTCAAAGCACATCACTCCTCATTTATTGGTTTCCATAATCCATGTATTGTGATTGCAGAGAAAGCCATAGGTGCTGCATTTATCTACTTGACTGGCATGTCTTCGTATTGGATAGTATGCAATGGGTGAACTGGAGATATGGCTGTAAGTACTAGGCTTTATTTCCAAACAAAGCCGTTATTTCCATCTGGTACAAAGGGTCCAGAACATTGGTCTAATAGTTGATAGACTTCACCTCGACCGTTGTATTCGCTTTCCTGATCCCTAACTTTCCACTGACGCATTATCCAGCGATGATCATGAATTCTTTCAAAAACGTTTCGCGACAGGTCTTGCACCACGTATGGAATTTTTGTCACCCATGGAGCAGTAGAAAATGACACGAGACTTGTTACAATTGTTAAGTATACGTACGCTTCGTCGAGTGCCATCACTTACTGTAATTTTCCCCCTTTATGACTATCTAAAAAGACACCTGCAACAATATCCCCTATGGTAAGCAAAGGGTGGCGTCTTATAACGGTTGTGAATCCACGAAAACAAAAGTCAGTGATAAAAAAAGTCCTCATAAACAATGATATCTGTCTGAAAAAGTGAAAAAGTCACGTAAACAAAAGTTACTTTACGAAATATCCAAGAAAGGAAGACACGTTGTAGAAATTGTATGAACAATACCACGCCTCCCCAAGTTGATCCATATTCCTTTGTTTTCGAGTGTCGTTAAGCATTAGATTTCCCCCATCTTCGAAATTCTACTCCACGATCTGAATATATCTTTATGGCCTCTGTATATGAATATTTTGGCTTACAAAGGGCTTTTACTTATCCTTCCCAAAAAGCGATAAATTTTCTGTTCCATTATACTATCTACAAACATCAAATAATATCAAACTGTTGTTCTGATACATGCTGTTCCGTCACGACTTGATATCGATTGTGGTTGGAATGTGACTTGCTGATTTGTATATTCAAAATCATTTTAATCAACCTTCGTTTTAATCACTATTCTCAACCCATTGTAGTTCCAAGAATTACAACAACGGGGAGGTAAATGGTTCTAATAACTGAATTGAGCTTATTTTATTTAATAAATTTTCACAAGAGTTTATTCGAGTTTTACTCACATGACGGAATATCCATTTTTCTAAAATTCATTGTATTTCTCTGAATCATTTTTTTTGAACAGTCTAATTATTTACTGCCTTTTAATTTACTCGACAATCTGCTATTTTTACCGTAAGTAAATAAACATGGGCACTTGAAAAAAGAAAAGAAGATTGTACGTTGTACTGTGTTTTAATGGCATTTAGGGGTTGTGGGTGCACTTTTAGAGTGATGGTCAAATCCAACTATTCGATCAGATAAGAGTAGCACAAGACTACTATCTTTCTTCGTGTGCCATCTCAAATTTACGGACAACTAAGCGCGGACTGCCCTTTTTGTAGCTATGTACGAAATATCTAAAACAAACTGTTTTGTTTCTTACACAACTGAGATAAAAACATAAGCTTATTCGAAGCTATTTACTTTTCAAGAACCTAAACTAGGAAATTTCTTATATAATAAAGTAGATGAGGAGGAAAAGCACATTTTAGAAAATACATTATGGTGAACGTTCTGTTATTGACTGATTGAACAACGTTCGATTTACATTTACTGGTCAAGTTGGATTGGTAATGCTGGCGGCACATTGAAACACTCGTCAGCAAGAGCGCCATGCAAGTACCAATCAATGTAGCACACAAATATTCATTGTAACAGGGCTAAGAAATGATTGATTTGCGATATACAGATCATTAACTCCTCGTACTATTATCCTACAAAAACACTATGTAATTTACTCACCAGTACACGCCGATCTCAGTAGCTTTTATTTAGAAACGCGTTCGGTGTTCACTTATGTATTACTTGTGATGATTTTTTTAGCAGTCTATCGGGTGTATCAACCTGAATGCTTATTACGCCTTCACGTACAGACGTATTAATTTGATATTTCATTACGTCAACGTGCAGGTGTATTATTCTAGTAATTCATTATACTTTCACATACAAATTCGCATAAATGTAAGTAATTAGCTGATTACGAGAACATTTTTTCGTGTCTAGTTATTACAACCAAGTTTAATTTTACAATGTTATTATATATCCGTCAATAGATGGCAGCACAAACAATATGAAATTGCTAGTAACCTGTTTGGGGATATGTCCATTTTTTTGTCTTACAGTAATATTGCATACTCTTCAGTACTTCAGTTTGGTTTACCAACAAGAACAGTACATAATATCATAATTTAACTACTTCTGTATGGGTTACCAACAAGAACAGTACATAATAGTCATCATTTAACTACTTCTGTATGGGTTACCAACAAGAACAGTACATAATATCATAATTTAACTACTTCTGTATGGGTTACCAATAAGAACAGTACATAATGTCATCATTTAACTACTTTTGTATGGGTTACCAATAAGAACAGTATATAATGTCATCATTTAACTACTTTAACCCATACAAAAGTAGTTAAATGATGACATTATGTACTGTTCTTGTTGGTAACCCATACAACATGTACTGTTCTTGGTGATAACCCATACTGAAGTAGTTAAGTGATGATCTTATGTACTGTTCTTGTTGATAACCCATACAGAAGTAGTTAAATGATGACATTATATACTGTTCTTATTGGATGTGATCATTAATTATTTCAATTTAGTAATAGACCTGTTTTGTAGAATTTGAAAATATGTTGTCCTCCATTTTAGTAATGATGTGTTTATAACTGATATGTGTAAGTTGTTGTGGTGTGCTGTAAGTTTTAAACTTTTGCGTTTTATACAAAAAAGCTAATACCGGAAATACACTTGGAAGCACTAGGAGGTTCTGTATTTTTCAAAATTATATTACTTTACGTTTATATTATCTTACTGTTTGTTAAGATTAGATCGGCCATATTGCTGCATGATACATTTGAAAAGCGAGTTTCTCCTCACGTGGTCCGAAACAAAAATAATGTAAGAACCGGCTTAGCTGTGGATATCTAGATTGGTACGTGACTTGGAGGAGATAGACATCCGGCAGCTCAGCAATAAGCCTGACGGCTTATAATGTTAAAAATATGATTCAATACCAATTATTGGGACAGAGCGTATAGACCTTTGTGTAGCTTTATGTTTAAACAAATGGAGAAGATAAGTTCTTCTGTCTATCTGGTCTTGGAAGCTGAAATTAAAGAACTGCGTTTTTTTTAATTGTCTGTATTTTGTATGAAATTGAGACTTACTTGGAAGATTAATTATGGATTGGTTGTTTCTTAAACGGAATATGTTTAAAGGTTGTACTTGTTCTTTGTTTTATTTTTTCCAATTATTGTTTTTTCGAGTATTTAGTTTTATTTTACTTTCATTCCCACAATTACAGTTTGGCAAGCAGTAATTATTTAGAATGCATAAATTTGAAATAAAAGGTTACTGATAACTGTGGAAGTTAATATGCATTTAAAAATCATTTTCCTGCATTTTTTGTTACGATTATGGACCGAGTAAACCTTTCCGAAAAGCATATCTTCATATATCTTCTCGCTTGTGGTAGTATATGTCTCTAGAGTTAGAATCTTCAGGCATCATTAAAATTATTTATGAAAGGCAAATAGACTCACGATTACTTGGAATATTGCCAAGTTCTTCGAAGAATATACGAATTTGTGCACGAAAACCACTGGTCTCAAAAGCATCAGTTCGCACTTAGGGTGTTTTACCGGAAAACTATTATGTATATAGAGTACACATATCTCATGTTGAAATCTCTTATCACAGTACCTCTGTTACAATGGTATATATATAATGATAGTGAAGGTACCGTATTAACAGTACTCATGCTGTCACTTGGTAACGATAAATGAGGATGTCCCTTGTGGCAGTAGTATGTCTACTTTACCAGTTGTTCAGTGTCGGAAATTTAAGTTTGTTTATTTTCAATTGATAGCAGCATTGCATTGCATCAATTCAGTAGTCATGCTTCTGCTGTATTCTATACAACCAATATTTGAACAGTTGCCCTAAGAATATATTTTCAGCTGTGTCTTTTGACGTAGTACTGGTCACAATATGTATATGCTTAATATACTTATGCTTTTCTAATATCTCGCGCAGCAGCCAACTCGGTTAATTCAGCTTTTAACGTAAAGAGGATAACTTTGTTTACTTACATTAGTTAATATAATTATTATGATTATCTTCTGATAATCTTATGATAATTCTGCCTTGTTTAGTTTGTCAATTATTAGCTTTGCAATAATAATATTATTGGTAGGGAAACAATAGAAGTAACCATATAGAAACAATAACACACACTCCATATATATAATGTATACACGTACTGACACACATTTGCTTTGTGGGCATATTTTGCACATATGTGTAAGAGATGAACCCGCACACACACACACACAGTTGCAAGTTCAGTCTTTGAAATGCTTAATCTGGCTAAAGTAGTGAAGTTCCAGAAAATTCGTTGTTAAGCACTTGTTCTCTGTAACGTGGTAGTAATGCTTCAGAAGATTCTTGGTTTGTGTTATCAATAACTCTACTATTTAATAGTTTTGTTATAACTTAGTTTTAGAATCAGTTACTTTATTTGTGGTCATGTAGAAATAATATTGAAACTGCATTACGTTCACTATTTTCCAAATGACTGTCCTTACATTGTAATATGAAAGAAGAAGAAAAAAATAGCGTCCATAATTAAAATCATTAATACTAGTAACGTCATTACTTGCTTATACAGGTTAGTATATAACTGTGAAGTAATTTATGCGCAGGCATTTGAAACTATAACAGTATAGAGAGATTTAACATATTTTTTGGCTTTCATATTGTACTATGCTAAAGTTGGAATGCTAACGTTTTCAAGAATCTTTCGTTATGTATAGCTAGAATAAAGACATGAGGGATGTTTCATTGTCCACAAGTAGAATAAATATCTAAGACTAAAGCAGATTAAACTAAAATTCCGAGGCTAAAGTTTATAGTAACGAAGACTTCATGCATCGGTTTTCTTTTGTTCTTTGTCTCCCTCTTTCCAAAATACTTATTTTTTGTGTTCTTACTTTGGAGCTTCCAATAAGACGATCATTTGGAAAAGTTAAAGTTGAAATGTATTATATTACCTGCCATTTATACCTTCCCTGCGGATCTTTCCATTTAAAGTTTCAGTAAACTTGATCTTAATGGATTAGGTTAACAGCATGCACAGCGCCCTGGTCGTATGTCTCCTTCATGTGTTCTGAAGCTATGAGTTGATCACGGTAACTGACAGAAATATCACCAAATTAGCATCCACAGATCATCTATGGCGGGAAGACTTAATATTGTGATACTTTAGGAAATTTACAGTATTTATGAATGATTGTAGTTTCTTACTTAAGTTTACTTGTTTGGTTTTGAATGTCGCGCATAGCTAGCCAGCTACTCGAGGACCATCTGCGCTCCCCTTCCCTAATTTTGAAGTGATAGATTATAAGGAACGCAACTAGTCAACACCAATCACCGCCAACTTTTGGGTTACTTTTAAACAACGAATAGTAGGATTTACCGTCACATTATAGCAACTCCAACGACTGAAAGGGTAAGCATGTTCGGAGATGGAGATTCGAACCCACGACCCTCAGTTTGTGTCCACTAAACCATGCCAGGCTCTTACTTCCTAGAAATATGTTATTTGTATCTTAGGTAATTTGAAATATTACACAACGTTAAGGTTTATAGATGAACTAAACTATTAAAACTGTCGGATAGTTGTAGAATATTGATATGGAACGTTCGTTGCTTTCTTCGTAGACAAAAAGTATATGAATGTCTAGTAATTATCTGTAATTTTGTGTTTTAAGTAAAACAGAACTGGCTAATTTACCGTAATGTGTTTCGTGTCAATGTTTTTATTTTATTTTTTACCTTGAATACTCAATAAAGATTGAAACAAAACAGTGGAACTTGTTGGCATGCAAATTAATAGAAACACTAGGACGAAGCACATTAAATAGATCTTTACACACACAGTAAGTAACAGAACTATCACATGTGAATCATTTAGAACACATTAAATGCCCGATCTTTCGCGCTTGTTTCTATTTTTGAACACCTATATGTCTTCATTAAGCATAATTGAATCCAGTTAGTAGCTGAAATAATTCCTTCTTTATTCGTTGAATTAGATCAAACACTGTTAATTTTCTTTAAGTGTCGAATGAGTTTTATATAGGTAAGTTTGTATAATTTTCAAGTTAAATTCTTCTTCCCAAAAGGAGACCTGCCATCCATGTTTTGAATGATTTTTATGTATAACGTACCACTTTTATGTTTAGTGCATGAAAGCCCATCTAAGAAGGCTTTCTGGTAATATTATATTTTACTGGATATCTAAACGTAGAATAAACCAGACTGTTTGGTACAGAGGCAGCTGTTAGCTTCCACATAACCTGATAGACTTCTCGCAAGAAATATTTTTATGAAAAATTATTAAAATTTACCACCAAACTTGTAAAAGACATTGTAGCTGAGTTACTGTTTTTTTGTCTGTATAGCTCAAGTTTATCGTGGCTGCGGTTTTATTTTTATACAACACAAGCGTAGTCACTGCCTTAAAGGGCAGCTGAACTTTGTGGCGAAAATCATCCAAAGATTAAGTTATGTAGGCCTTTGTCATTTTATGTAGAATATGTGTTGAATTCAAAACATGTGATACATATGTATGAATAAGAACTTACACACAGTTACTTCCAGTCTAAACATTATGAATGTAATTATCACGCCAGCCGCCCCCAGTGGCACATCGGTATGTTTGCGGACTTACAACGCTATAAACCAGGTTTCGATGCCCGTGGTGGGCATAGCACAGATAGCCCATTGTATAGCTTTGTGCATAACTTCAAACAAACAAACACGTCAGCCACCGGTACTTAGACCGTGTTAAATGATGGACTTTTGACTGCCCAGGATACGTCCGATCGTGTGGAACTTACGAGAAGTAACGCATAGGTTCACCTAATATATAATTAAAGGCACAAAAAAGCATAGTAAAAACGTTTTCCCCATGTGACTTAAGATGTGTGGTAACTTATTAGGGATTGAACTTCGATCGTGAAAAGTTAAAATATAACTTTGTGCATGTTCAATAGATTTCTCAGATTGGAAAACAAGTAGCTTAGTAAAGACTTGACGAATCTTCCCTGCATCTTTATGGTCCAAATTAGATGCGCGGACCATTTCTGTGTATTAACGTACGTGTAATAGTTTTGACTTCAGAACGTAACGTCAATATCATGCCATTTTTATATTGGCAGTCATTTTGTTCTAAGTATTCATTATTCAACGTGAAAATATAGTAAGTCACACATATTTGTATATAGAAAAAGTAATGACTGTAATACTACAAAAAAGTTAAAAGCATTAGCTTGCTTTAAAAAAAAAATCCTTTAGTTTTGTTATTCCTGATGCCCCCAGGTGGCTAAGCGTTAGGTTTCGGGGCTTTAACGCTAAAATTCAGGATTAGATTCCAGTGGCGGACAGAACGCAGCCCATTGTGTGTTTTTGCACTAAAACAAGTGTGAATTACTAAACTGAGTTTTATACAAGTTGTTACTGTTGTAAAAAACCGTAGTAACACACCGTTTGTGTATCTTGTTATGAAGGCGAATCATTTTTCAACCTGCGCTATTTCAAGTAACCTGTATTGAGACAATTTGAAGTTTGTATATAGACTGAAGTAATTTTGTGCTGATGTGAAACAATTTATAGTGTGATTGGTGATTTATAATAGTGCTGAACAGAATTAGTCTGCTTTTCAGTTTGAAATAGTTCCTATATACAGAGGAGGATTTTACACACGATGATTGAATAAAATAGAAATGAAATATTTTTCGCACAGTACTATTATCCAATTAAAGCTGGAGATAGAAACGAAATTTTTGTCGGATTTACTAAAATGATTTTTTTCTTTAACGCAAAAATGACAAAACTTTTATACTGTTAAAGCAAAATAACCTAATGTAATGGAAGTTTTTATTTGAAGGCAGTGAAATTATATTAGCTGGAGTAACTGTACTGGAGTAACCATTTTCTAGATTACTTGATATTGGGAAGAAAAAAAATATTTTTAGTGATTGATAAATAAAAAAACGTTTAATTATCCACGAGTTTTCAGATGACTTACGAAATGCTCTTTTAAGAGAGATATCAGCTTTCAGCAGAAAAATAATTTATTTTGACTAACTTTATGTACATTGTCATAAAATAATTGTAGTATATTAACATATCTATGATACTAAGTTTTGATTTTAAAAAAATCATTGTTAGATACTGTTAACCATTGTCAGTCTTATATCTTTCATTAGTGATAATACGCAAAAAATCATTGTTATGTGTTGTTAACCATTGTTAGTCTTATATGTTTCATTAGCGGTAATACGCAAAAAACATTGTTATATGTTGTAAACCATTGTTAGTCTTGTATGTTTCATTAGCGGTAATACGCAAAAAAACATTGTTATATGTTGTGAACCATTGTTAGTCTTGTATGTTTCATTAGCGGTAATACGCAAAAAAAACATTGTTATATGTTGTGAACCATTGTCAGTCATATATATTTCACTAACGATAATACGCAAAAAAACATTGTTGTATGTTGTTAACCATTGTCATTCTTATATGTTTCACTAACGACAATACGCAAAAAATCATTGTTGTATGTTATAATGGTTGGAGACGGCTTGAATGGGTAATGAAGAAAAACTTTTATATAAGTTTAACATAACAGCAAATGTACAACTTTCGACAAGGTTTTGTCATATCAAAACCATGTTAAAACGTTGTACATTTGCTGTTATGTTAAACTTATATAAAAGTTTTTCTT
>NW_013666491.1:174214-178208 GCF_000517525.1 Limulus polyphemus
AGCTGCCTTCCCTCTAGTCTTACACTGCTAAATTAGGGACGGCTAGCGCAGATAGCCCTCGTGTAGCTTTGCGCGAAATTCAAAAACAAACAAAACCTATAGCTAGCTATAGTAATGTAAAAAATTATCCCGACTTTGGCAAATCACTGTAATTATGTTAGTCAGAGCTAAAGTAGAGATGATTTTTTTAATATTTTAAGTAACTCAGTTTCTGTAGTTTTGACTTTCTGTTTTAATACGTTTTGTAGCATTAAAACTTTCTATATTACTATAGCTAGCTAGGTTACGTATATATAGATCTTTACTTCTCTTTATGAAATAATAAAAAATTATTATACTTGTTTGTTACCTTTTTATTAGCTATATTTTGGTATGCCAGCAATACCAAGCGTAGGGCGCGCGTATACCCGATTGAATTTTATTACTCATCAGGAGCTCTATGAACCTACCCTCAAATCTAATTATATGCCCAAAGTATCGCATATATATATATACTAGTATCCTTTTCGGTACAACAAAGAAATCATTAGGCCCTCAGATGGAAGAGTTCTGTGAACGAGTTAGAGCGATAAGGTTCGTCATTTTTTCTTGAAATGTCAATTACTTATTCAAATGAAAATTCGTTGAAATATTGAAATTTTGATTCACTCCATAAACACATATAAAGTGATTTAGGCTGCTTTATAAGTACGGTAAGCTTTAGTTTTGCTCAGCCGATACTGTGAAATAGTCATTGTTAATATACAGTCATTTTAAAGGTGGTTTTAAATGGGCGATTTTTATGGTCGCCATTCATTCATCACGATCGCTATTAAGTACTACCATACTTAATAATATTTGATGTCATTTAAATCTACTGTATGGAACTTATGTAAAATGTTTTCACATCTTTCATGTTTCTTTCACCTTTTCAAATGAAACTGACACATCATTGCCCTTAAAAACTTCAAAAAACGTTTTTATGACACTTTTCTGTTAGTAAAAAAAACGAAGTGACCCAACTTTAACACCATATTTGTTTTAGGAACGTGGATTAAAGAACAGTTTCCCCAGAGGTTATCGGAAATGTTCATTATCATGATGCTTTTTATAGTAACCCCTAACCATTCGCGTATTAGGCTTAATGGAGTGTAAAGCAAACAATCGAAGTTATATCCTTGTAAATCTTGTCATGTCCTGAAAAAAAAATCACAAGTCAAGAATGTCTGTTAGTATAAGTGTGTGTGTGTGTGTGTGTGTGTGTCAAACTTGATGTTTTAATTTGATAAGTGTACCTTTATTGGTTTTTATGTGTATGAGTAATTTATCTATATTTACGAGTTATAAACTACGTGCATTAAGTTCGAGTAATGTTATTTAGATCGTACATGTGTAAATATAAGAACATTAAAGTTCTTGCTTTTACTACGTGCCTATTTCACTGTACTTATTTTCCCGTTTCATGAGATGTCATCACGCCCATTATCTTCCTGATTGATTCAAAATATTTTTCCTTAAATTTAGTGCACACAGAGATGAAAAATGTTTGTCGCTTATCGAGAATCAATACTTTTTTAATGTTATTTAAACTCCGTTTGGCCAATACGCATATTATTATAAAAATTAGTAGAACTTAGTCACCAAAATGGTCAGGTGTGTTCAGTATGTCGATTAACATATGAACAGCCAGAGTTCGTGTTTCCCTTAAGGCTTAAAAGTTATTAGGGCCATATAAGAATTTTGTTTCTGTGTGGCTGTGTCAGCCTACCGCTCCCCATTCTTTATCGTTTCCACACCATAGTTTAGATGTTTTGTTTTTTTATGTACACCAGTATCTTGCTGTTAGCGTATAAAGGTGTCTTATGAATATGACCTACCTACATCAAGTTCTCCCCAACACATATGGTATACAAAACTACTTCGAATAATAACATTCTCTACAATTGGCCTATCCGTGCTGGTCAGAAATGGTACTGTTTGAAGCTGTAATTCTCAGCTTCTCACGGAATTATATTTGTTAATCAGTATTAGTGAATGTATTTCAGTGTATATTCTGTATTTTTTCATATATGTGATTTTGGTTAGGTTTTTATTCATTTTTGACTGCTTTGACAGTTATTAAATTTTAGAATTAATTTCGAAGTGAAGTCTTTAATTTGGTATTTTCGCCATTAAAATTATTTGTCAGTCTAATTGAACTCGGGTATTCGGAAGATATCTTCATGTGTTAGTATGTTATTGGTTTTAATTTTTGAAAATAGATTTTGTTGGGAAAATACGACAGGTTTTAAGAATTATACAAGTAAACTGCTTGGTATGAAATATATTTATAGTCACACGTATTTAGATATCTTTCGTACAGAAAGCATTTCGAGATGTTTGTTTTTATCAAGAATTAAAAAAAACGATTGATTCAAATGTACGACACTAGTAAAAAAAAAATGAAATGACCAGTATAGCTGTCGGGTTAAAAATCTGTAACGATATTTTGAAAGCAGCACACTCTATCGTACACCTTCTCAACTTCAATCGCCTAAAATTTGACCAGTATGGAAATTTTTTCTTCTATTTTTGTTCATGATCTGTGAGTGTAATTGGCTGATATTCTCAATCTTGTGTTGTTGTTTTTTTTACAAACTAAGTAACATTTGCTCAGCTCTTAAAAGAATTGCGTATTTTACGCTGCACTTGACGCTTGTAAACCGATTTAAAAAGGGACTCTGCTTTCGTGTGTTTCAAGTTTAATTAGCTTTGTAAAAAAACCAGCTTGACAAATGTTTCTGATTACTTTGATATGCATTTATAAAATAATTTAAAAAAATAATAGTTTTTTACAAGTTTTATGAGGATTTCCATTTTCACGCATGTAAGGAAGGATATAGAATAATGAAATTTTAGTGCCTAAAAGCAAGAGGAAGAAGTGATGCATCACTAGAATTTAATTATCTCTTTTTTTATCTCTATTCCTAACTTATTTCTGATGACATTAGATAGCCAGGAACAAAAAAGGAGTTTAATTTCAAAACGCTGTTTTAAACGATTTTCGTTGTTTATTCCCATTCATTTGAAAGTGGGGATGATATTAGCGACAGGTATTGAAACTGATCCCAGGAAGAAGAAACTAATCAGTTGAACAAAGTTATTTCTATACAGTGTGGTTCAGAGATGTTTCATATTAAGGAGGTATAGTTTCTGGCATTGTACAGAAAATGTGTATATGTATATCGATGAAAATAGTGGAACGAAATCCGTAGGTGAGATATCCGAAGAAAATCATTGCAAATTAGCGATACGTGACGTATAAGCGATATAGCTGAAAAGATCGTTCATCAATAGCGATTCAAAACCTATAAATGATATAGCTGAACAAAATCATTGTGTAATAATGATATAAAATTCTGAAATACTGCATTATAAAATCGTTGACAAATATTGGAAGAAAAGGCCCCAAGTGGTACAGTCGAGGAAAATCGTCGAGTGTTAGCGATGCAAAACCCGTAAGCGATACAAAACGCGTAAGTGATATAGCCGTGGAAAATAGTCGAGCGTTAGCGACACAAAACCCGTAAGTAATTTAGGCGAAGAAAATCGTCGAACATTAGCGACACAAAACCCGTAAGTAATTTAGGCGAAGAAAATCGTCGAGCATTAGCGACACAAAACCCGTAAGTAATTTAGGCGAAGAAAATCGTCGAACATTAGCGACACAAAACCCGTAAGTAATTTAGGCGAAGAAAATCGTCGAGCATTAGCGACACAAAACCCGTAAGTAATTTAGGCGAAGAAAATCGTCGAGCAATAGCGATACAAAACCCCAAAGTGATGTAACGGAAGAAAATCGATCAACAGCGATACAAAACCCGTGATTGATACAGCCGTGGAAAAATGGTCGAACATTAGCGACACAAAACCCGTAAGTAATTTAGGCGAAGAAAATCGTCGAGCAATAGCGATACAAAACCCCAAAGTGATGTAACGGAGAAAATCGATCAACAGCGATACAAAACTCGTAATT
>NW_013666491.1:179186-189518 GCF_000517525.1 Limulus polyphemus
GTATATATATATATATATACATAGAGAGAGAGAAATGAAGTCCGTATCCTGTTTCTCCATCTTCTGCCATCACTGTTAGTGATTTCGTAGAATTTGTAACTATCAGGTATGTACAAATCAGCACTGTACAGTGGGCTAACATCATCAGGAATACACGTTTCTCATGTTGTATATGTATAGATGGTTGTGAAGAGAGAATATTATACCTTTGCTGGTCGGCGTTTGTTGTTATGTATTGACTTCCAAAGGTCGATATCCGTTCATCGGTACGGCTCTTTCATGCTTTACAGTATTTTACTTTTGATATAGAAACGGACGTTTATATAAAGTATGTATTTTTGGTCTCCATAAGATAACACTGTGACTGTGAAGGTATGACTGGTAACCCAGAATATAAAGGAAGAAAATAGGCAAAGGATATGAACCTAAAAATGTTTTCATTTTTCATATTCATTCAAAACAGTTGGAAGAGTTGTATTTATAAAAGTGCTCATGCATCAGGTTAAGGCATTAAAACTGTTAATTGAGAAAAATAGAGATATCAATAAAATACTTGGTGTATTGGTACTCCAGTAACGCGGTGAAAGGGACTTTGATATCGAGTTCTTGTAACTTGTAAACTAAGAAGTGTATTTCACCATCACTCCTTCTTGATGTATTGGTGTATTGGTACTCCAGTAACGCGGTGAAAGGGACTTTGATATCGAGTTCTTGTAACTTGTAAGCTAAGAAGTGTATTTCACCATCACTCCTTCTTGATGTATTTTTTTTTAGTTCTTCAGAATTTCATATATAGCTGAGAAAATATATTAACATGGATTTTTCTAGGTATTCAAAGTTAATAATGCACGTATTGACTGTAAAATTCCTTTATTTTCTCTTAACCATTGCTTTCATATTAATTCGTGGTGTATAACTGCTTTATATGAAATGATATGCTGTAATCTAAACCTTGTGGAAAAACGGTTTAGGATTTTGCCGCAGAATCCTTTGTGACGTCATATTCATTCGTCTGTTAGCAGCAATCGTAGATCGCTTGCGCAATATTTTAGAGGCCTTCTTCTCTCAGTTACAAAGTTTATTCTTCTTCGTATGCATATGAAGTACACACTTTACAGTATTCAAAAATTGTTTGTGATAAATCTTGGGGCTTTTCAGACATTGGTTTAACTGGGATGATAGTAAGCGAAACCTCTTGTACAAGTGAAAGCATAGTTTATCCTGCTTGAACAACGATATAAAGCTGGAGAAGTACCGTATTTTTCGGAATATAAGACGCACCGGTGTATAAGACGCACTCTTATTTGGAAGACAAAGTTTTTTGGGAAAAAAAAGCTACAGTCGCATTTGAAAGATTTTTATTGAACAAACATTCAATTTGATACTTTAAAAATTAGTATATATTGTTCTAAACAGAAAAGAGCTCAAAACATCAAAATACCGTAAATCAAAAAAAAGTTTACTGTTATTTAGTTTGGTTCAAACCTACAAAATCTTCATTGCTTTCACTGTAATTTATTTTTTTATTAGTTAGGGAGCATTATAAATAGTTATGTTTTTAAAAGAAAAACCTACTATTGTTATAAATAACACATTAAATTGAACTAAACTATGCATGCCTATTTAAATATATTTACGCATGACTTGTGTATATCGTATATATATACATACATGTACATTATTCATACCTTCGGTGTATAGGACGGAAGCAGATTTTAACATCAAATTTTGGGGTAAAAAAGTGCGTCTTATACACCGAAAAATACAGTAAATCAGTGAACGTAGAAGCCCCAGAATTTATCCCAAAACTTCTGTGAAAGCACGTTATCCTGCTTAATATATACGGTGTGAGTGATCTACTCAGTATATAATATAACCACTAAAAGACTTGGATGTTCCCCTGGGATGCATTAGATGAGGAGCCAGAGTAAATACGTCCGTATGGGGATGTAGAATATGTCTTTATATTCTACAACATAACGCACACGCACAACTATCGTGTATATACCCTACGGCACATCGCAGCAAAAGGATGGAGCTCAACACAGTGAAAATATATGTTGTATTCTTCTTTCCTTTCCTCATGCAGTTTATCAACTCTTCAGATCTATGGCAGCTATTTTCTGTTGTGCTATGAATAGGACTGTCATGCAGTACAACCTTTTACAACTTAACAAGTATGTTAATTACACTTTTCACATTTTATAGAGTAGGTTAGCCTATTCAACTTTCGATATGCACACCACAATCTCAAAAGCTATTTACATCTTACTGAATATGCTTGTTACTTTGTATGGAGTACATTTAGTACAATGTTTAACATCTTACGGAATACATTTAGCATAGTGTTTAACATCTTACGGAGTACAATCACTACAGATAAAAATATAAACTACAACTGTTCAGGATGATTTATAAAAAAAAGTGTCGGAAACCAAAAAAGTCATAATATTAACACTAAAATGTTTTTTTTTCTTCTGATCCTCGGCCATTAAACATGTTTGAGTTACATTTTTTATGTGTTTCGTTATATATAATATTATGAGAGAACGAAGCGACACTGTTATATCAGAATCTTCTGATACGACGCGTGCATGTGTAATATGAGAAAGCGCGTCATGTAATAAGGATTTAATGATATACGCTCAGAAAGTATAAAAGCAGTTTTTCATTTATTTATTAAAAGAATAAAATAAAATGAAAAACAAAAATCTTGTTATATTCTGAGAATATAGATAATTAAATCTGTATTACATGACGAACTGTGCTTTCAGAAGTTAACAGAAATCACGCTCGTTTGCGTACGATGGAAAACAGTCTCTCATGTTTTCTTATAACAGAAATTAAATTTAAATCGGTTATATATTAACTTTCATAGACTGTTTTAAGAAAGCTTACCTGTCGGGCCAGTTTCTTTTGTTGGCTGTATAAAAGATAGCGATGTAGCGAGTCTAGTCGATGTTGTGATTTGAGCTGTAGACTCGTCGTCGTAGGTTTAGCTCGTATGGAAAGTAGTTGTTTTATTACCCCTGATATTATGAAATGCCAACCATCTGAATTCAAAGATGCCTTACTCTAAAAAAAAGAATAACGCTGATGAGGCCGTGCCGGTCATAGTTGGGCTGAGTAGTTTCAAGAAGAACGCTTGTGCGCTAGCTACTTGCTCGATCTGTGAACAAGTTGTTCTGGTTGTCTTCGATTTTGTGGCATTCTTTCGATTGGTAAGCGCCTTTTCATACTCTTTCTCACCGTTAGGGGTCGCTCTTATTCAATGCTATGTATATGAAAGATCGGTTTTCTTAGTGTATGGTTGACTCAACACAGGTGATTAAGTATTATAATGTGTTAATGATGATGAATATAGTTGTCCTTTAACCCCTCTCGTTTTAATTAATCTTCGAATGTGTTGACTTAAAGATTAAACACAGAAAAACCTGATGGTGGATGATTAGCTTTTATTGATTTTACAATGAAGTAAAAAAAATGTATTACGTGTGTGAGCACACGGGCTTGTGCCCGTTATGTACTTAATGGTTTTCTGCTACACATTTCTCAACAACTTGGGCTTAGCGATAATTGTATTTCATAACTGTTTTTTTTTAAATATTGTTATTACACTGATTGGAATGCCTGTTTTTAATTTTAGTATTGAAATCCACTTTTCTCTCTAGAGTTGAAAACTGAGCAACACTAAAACCTGGCATTTCTTGAGTAACAACGAAAGTTGAAACATTTAAAGTTTACAAGAGATCGAAATAGCTTGTATTTTTTTCACACGCAAGTGAAACTGAGGCTATATTTCATTTAAGAAAAACGAAAACTCATCAGAGAAATAATGTGCACATTTTAGTATCATTTAGTGGCAGTTGCTGGTGTCGGATCGGTGATTATACACGGGAAGAGATTAAGTTATGTGTGTCGCGCGGTGTTATAATTATCACCTAGTCTGCAAATCATGGAAAGCATGGTTACTAACGTAATTCTGTCACATGTGTACAAGTGACGGCAAAACAGATGACAGTGTTCGCAGCTAATATTTGTATGAGAGAATTTACTAGTTTATCGACGTCCAAATTTCTCGGGCGTTTTAAGAATGGTATTATTTTTGTTTGAAACCTTAGGGAGAACATGATCGTGTACTTCTAATGGATGTATTTGTTTGTTTTGAATTTCGCGCAAAGCTACACGAGGGCTATCTGCACCAGCCGTCCCTAATTTAGCAGTGTAAGACTAGAGGGAAGGCAGCTAGTCATCACCACCCACCGCCAACTCTTGGGATACTCTTTTACCAACGAATAGTGTCGGATTGACCGTCACATTATAACGCCTCCACAGCTGAAAGGGCGAGCATATTTGGTGTGAGGGGAAATTTGAACTCGCGACCCGCAGATTGCGAGTCGAGCGCCCTAACCACCTGGCCATGCTGGGTCTCTAATGGATGTGAAAATATACAAAGCAAGGAGCCATTAAACCTCTATGTCAGCCTTTGATTTAGAGATATCTTAGTGATATTTGTGATCATGCGTCGTTCTGAAGGTTTACGTTCTTCCTGTTCCCTGGTGGGACAGCGGTAAGTTTAGGGATAAACAACGCTAAAGTCCGTGGTTCGATTCCCCTGCGGCGGACATAGCAGATAGCCGAATGTACATAGCTTTGCTCTAATATAATTAGACAAACGTTCTTCTAAAAAAATCAAAAGAATATAGCCCTTTTTTCTGTAGTTCAGTTTTGTTATAGGTTTCTAATTTTTCTAATATTTTACAATTTACACAATATCTTATTGAATACTGGTTACGCCCAGTCTAATAAGAGCACATTTTGTGTGATGTCAGATACCACACCTGTATTTTTCCAGTTTAATCAACTGCGCTTCATATGAAGCTTTGAAATAAATACTTGTAGGGGATGGGTAAAAAAAACCTTTTTAAAGGAAGGGTTTGTTTTTCTTTGCTAAAACACGTTCTTACCAGTGCAAACGGAGTCTTGGTCGATGCTTGGAATTCATCTACATAATATCATGAAATAACGTATCATATTATTCACTACATTTGTTGATTATTATGTTTTCTGATTGATCGTTCAGTGTTTTGGATATATGCTTCTGCTACGGCTTCATTCATATAATATGAAATTTCTGAAATTCCTACTCTTCCTTAACTTAAAGAGTTTTCATCTATTCCTTATATATGTACATAGCCATTTTTTCTAATGGGTTTCTGGAATTTCACATTTTAATTTAGTATTTCTTTATATGGAAAGAGACTTTATTCATTTTAGGTCAGTTTTAATTATTCCGTGTTGTCGTGAATGCACCATATAAAATCAATAAATAAACCAGTTAGAAATAATGAATAACATAGACGTTTAGAATACTTTAAACTATGCAGATGAAGAATTAAATTCCAAAAAACTTTCAGCCAAATAATGTTTCTATCTTTTAGCGATTTTTTATTTCATTTAGAGGTATATTTTTGCTCATTTCGTTTTAGATTTCAGGGTCTCAGTTCATAAACAGGTTTTCTTGAACTTGTTATTAATCAAAGTTAGTCTAGAAAAAATGCAACAGACAAAACTTTTTTTACCCCTGAAATTATCGATTTGTTTTATTATACCGTTCACTACCTGACCCCCCCCCCCCTCAGTGGCATAGCGGTATGTCTGTATTATGAACAACGTTCTGGACCGACAAGCTCTTTTATGCTTAAATGGTTTGGAATAACGTGATTAAAAAGTCGATTTGGTCCACATACACCATCGGTAGTTCTAGTGTTAAAGTATCATTTTAACGACCACCACCACTGTTTATCCAAAACACTGGCCAAGTTTTTCTTTGAGAGAAAAATGTTAATTGCAGATGTTTGTGTACTTGCGTTTGTAATTTAACTAGTAAGTGACTTGTTAGTTTAACAACGATAAAATATTGTTATTCAAACTATTAAAGTAAAAAAAACAGGTGCAAAACATCATATACGCGAACATCAACACAGCACATAGTTCAGTGGTTTCAAACTGTGTGTCGCGGCAAATTTGTAGGGGTGTCGTGAGAGTTTCACCAAACGGCTATAAAAAAAAAGAAAAATCTACAAATAATATTTCATGTGGCAGCATGGATGTCGCGTAAATCAAATTAAGTGGGTTAAGGTGTTGTCAGTAAAAAATATATGGAAACCACCGACTTAGCTAATTCACCTATACATACACATAAAAACTCTTTACGGTTTACTGTCAAATGTTGTTGAACGTCAATGTTGCAGTAATATGAAGTGTTTGAATACAGCTGTTTTGATTGGCAATACGGTGTTATTTAAAGGAAGGGACTTCTCAAGACGGCAGTGCCATCTGATGACATCACTGAATTAATTATGTGTGAAGAGGTTGACTGTTATCATTATTCTGAAATTCATGAACAGATGGTGCTTTGGAATAAAAATAGTCAATAAAAATATCCATTTAGGACATATTATCATCACCATTTTATGCTTTTTTTTATTAACCAATTATAGTTCATGGATCTGAGCAAGAAACTATTTCCATTATTCTAGTTACGTGGCGGTAGCAAATAAGATTGACATGTTTTTGTTTATATCTGTATATTTGTTTTCCTCTGGTTTTTTTAGATTTATCATAACTGTTTGACGCTTGTGGTTGTCATGCGCCATAATATCACGTCACAATAATGTAGCCGTGGAGGCGTCATAATGTGACGGTCAATCCCACTATTCGTTGGTAAAAGAGTAGCCCAAGAGTTGGCGGTGGGTGGTGATGACTAGCTGCCTTCCCTCTAGTCTTACACTGCGAAATTAGGGACGGCTGGCGCAGATAGCTCTCGTGTAGTTTTGCGCGAAATCCATAACAAACAAACAAACACAATAATGTTTTTGATTAACCATGTTTGACCATTTCACTTCAGTTTAACGAGGAAAGACTTCGAGTGGGGAATATGACTAAAATATAGAATATAAAAACTGCACTCACTGAGTTTAACAAGGCCTAAATCACCCCAACACTAGAAATATCAAATGATTGCCAAAAGAATTTTGTAATGTATTTATGTAACTTAGTGTATTCATAATTTAATAAGTAAGTTCATAATCTTTTCTACAATCTTGGATCCGGTAATTGATAACGCTAGGTAACAAAAAAATGTAGCTGCTACTAGAAAAAATGTAAGTGTTTCTGAGTATTTGATGATGCTGATCTCAAAAATAATTTTGAAATCACTGACCACCTCTTAGTTTTCGAGTTATGGTAGATTATTATTATATATCGTGAAAATAACTTTAGTAACGTTATTTATTCATTGATAATTCCATTTAAGAATGTATAATCGATATGCTTTGATAAGTGTCTTTCATGTTCGCAGGATGAGGAACAGGAATCAATGGCTTAGTGTTCCCATTGTGCAAAAGTGCAGCTTTCAGACTAACTTTAGATGAGTCGATAAAAGTCTTCATTCTTGAGGAAATACAAAGTATCTTGCATGTTGTAGTGTGAAGTAAGATTTGGATGGCGACTTCGCTAAATTGGAACTCTTGTTCCTGGAGCTAATAAGTTCCATTACTGCTTTGATATAGACAAGTCACGAATCAGATCATTTAGCTCTTCTTGTGTGATCAGATGAGGCAGTTTATGTTGAAGTGCCACAATAATAGTATTACTAAATAAAGAGCATGAAGACGATTCATTGTCTTCTTCGCAGGATAACCCTTCTGTTTCCCAATTCTCTGGTGGACGTGGCACTGGAAGACCATTCCCATGAGATACTGGTTTCATTGCAGATGGAATACCTGGATGTTTAATGCATTGTTTAATTTTCCTTGATTTTTCCAGAAACTCTAGTCATGCAAAAATAACAGTCAGTTAGATGATCTTTGGGCTCACGCCATATATCATGGAAACTGCAAATGCCATACCTGCTCTCTTGTTATTCAGCCAGATGTGCAAACTGTACAACACACATGTGGAGTCCATTGTTTTTCTTGTTCACCAATTTTACACCCAAAATAGTGGTAGTAAGCTACCTTTACTTTGTGTGTGATGTTTTTCCTTTGTGAAACTGTCGTATATTTTCTACAAATGTAGTAAAAACTGTTTGGGTGATTTTTGCACTTTTGGGTTTTTCTTGAACTGAAGGCAGCCGTCATTTCATATTTTCTAAAAAATATAAACGAATTTATATTTACAGAACTAGAGTTTAAAAGATTAAAAAAAAAACACGAAGTTTTACAGAATTTGATTATATCGCGGGTATGATGCGAGGAAGAAGATCGGAATTTGTTTTGCCTGTGCGTGGAGCGCGGCGAAGTTACCAACTGAGTGAGTGAGAGGCAGCTGACTCCGCCAATTTTATGCTCAGTCAAAGGACTTCTCGAATATTCTAGCAAACTGAGTACGTAAGGGTTTCGTGATTCCCGGGCGGAGCAAGTAAGATTGGTAATGGAGCAAAAGTGGGTGCAACCCGATACAGTAATATCGTGAACAAATAGCACACATGAACAATATATTTGGAATTTTACACCAATACAATACAGTCAGTGTTTTAAGTTATCAAAATTGTATGCATTTTACCCATTAAACTGTCCAAGTAAACTTAATTTCACAGCAAAAAATTATTGTACTGAGTTGATTTCGTGGTATTTCACATAGTACTGATCAAATATTGAAATTTTACATTAACTCAAAAGTTAGAGGATAAATTGTGACTACATTTTTGGAATCAGCACCATCATATTACCCTGAATCACTTGAGTTTTTTCCAGTAGCAAATTTTTTATTGTCCATTGTTATCAAACATTTTTACTTTCCATTAGCTTGAATACCTTCTACTTACATTTATCTTGTAATTTCAGTTTGTTTTCATAAGACAGGTGTAAATTACATCATTACACCCATCTAAAATTTCTTTTTTTTTCAGAAAATATAAAAATAATTATGTACCTCTTGTTCAGGATATTGCAACTAATTTTCTTCAGACGTTATTGTTGAAAATTTCCATCCACGTTGTGGATATTTTATACCAAGGACTATGTTTATTGTAAATATTATATTTATGTTGAATATAAACCTGTCTTCCAGTGGGTCGAGACCCGGTATGGCCAGGTGGTTAAGGCACTCGACTCGCAATCTGAGCGTCGCGGGTTCGCATCCCCGTCCCACCAAACATGTCCGCCCTTTCAGCCATGGGGTCGTTATAATGTGACGGTCGATCCCACTATTCGTTGGTAAAAGAGTAGCCCAAGAGTTGGCGGTGGGTGGTGATGACTAGCTGCCTTCCCTCTAGTCTTACACTGATAAATTAGGGACGGCTGGCCCATATAGCCCTCGTGTTGCTTTGCGCGAAATTTAAAAGAAAACAAAACAAAAAACCAGTGGGTCGAGTCTACCTGAACCTGACCCTCCCAGGTCGTAAAAAAAAACGACCTAAGTCCCGATCCGGAGAACGAGAGTGGGTTGAAGGTAAGTTTATAGATTTAGAATGCTAAAAATCCGGGGACATGGCGAAGATAGCCTATTATGTAGCTTTTCGCAAAAAACAACAAATAAACTATAGAAATATTTGCAGGAGGTATTTTTTCTTTGGGATTCATTTTTATTTCAACCATCATTATCGTCGTCGTCATTGGTTAACTTATGCAGGATTTGTTATTATCGTCATTAGAAACTCCTTATATCCTGTTTTCACTGAGAATATTACTATTCTATAATGCCTTTCCTCTTGCTCTGTTAATAACATGTGCATATTTTTGAACAGTTGAATTTGTTTGTTTCAATACTTTCTTTATATTCTGTAAGATGTTGCTCTTTCTCCTGTGAAAATATCATAATTGAAAGATAGGTCTTTGTTGTTTTCTGACGGCAAATGGCTGAAAGAGATATTGCATTACTTTCTGAAAAACGTCACATGATAATATTTGTATGAGCATGATAGTATATTTCCTTTGTACAAGTAATTGTACAGATAGTAAAGTGTAAATAGGTTTAATAAGCAACGTATAAAAAACATCGTACTCTTAAGATTTACAAAAATACGATACAGATCTAATTAAAGTACTTCGCCAGTGTTGTGGCGATCGTATTATCAATCGTTGACTAGACTTCAAAATACGATACAGATCTAATTAAAGTACTTCGCCAGTGTTGTGGCGATCGTATTATCAATCGTTGACTAGACTTCAAAATACGATACAGATCTAATTAAAGTACTTCGCCAGTGTTGTGGCGATCGTATTATCAATCGTTGACTAGACTTCAAAATACGATACAGATCTAATTAAAGTACTTCGCCAGTGTTGTGGCGATCGTATTATCAATCGTTGACTAGACTTCAAAATA
>NW_013666491.1:190191-195356 GCF_000517525.1 Limulus polyphemus
GTTATGCTTAAAATGTTGACAACAACTGGCAATCGCGACGTGATAGTCTTATCGGTCGTTCTAGAACCCGCGAGAAACACACCGCTAGTATATAAATGGTTAACAAGTCCCATGATGTGTCATTTCTGGATAGTATTTGTTTGTGCGTGCACTTTGACATTAATTTTTTTTCTTTTCAGCATTACGTATTCGACGCTATGGCAACAAGGGGTTGTGTAAATTACCCAAACATATTCTCTTATATTTGTGGTAAATTTGTTGTAAAGACACAAAGGCAAAAACATTACAAAATTCCTGAAAAAGCGTGTTACGCGTATTTTGGAATAAAACATGGAGACCAAGACAAATCATGGACTCCGCACAAAGTTTGCACCGTTTGTGTCGAAGAGTTGAGACAATGAACTAAACGTAAGAAAAAGTTTTTGCCTTTTGGAATTCTAGTTGTCTGGCGTGAACCTAGAAACTAGATAGCCCAAACAACCAATCATTATTTGCTTTTCATAGGCACAAGGGTATCCGTTGCAAAATGTTTTAGGATAAGACAATACTTTAAATTTAAAACAGGTATTTAGATGTGTGCAAGTTCACACTGTGCTAATTCGAAGAAAATAGATATAAGTGTTTATACTATAAAGTTTTATGAAAAATGTCTAAGCATTTCTGTGAAGTTGAACGAGATATGAATTTAATTATCTTGCAGTCTTTGCCAAAATGTTTCCATATTGTTCTATATTGATGTTATTGTTTACATGCATGAAGTAGTTATTGTGTAAATGCCCGAGTAGTAACAGAGAAAGTAGCGTATGATCGGATAAATATGTACGAGTTGTTATTCTGGTCTGTATAAATGGTTTTGAGCATTTGCTCCTCAAATCACACATACACACCTGTTTTGTATAAAAGGGTGTGCTTTTGGAATAATCTTTTTTGAAACAGATCAACGTTGTGGCCAGACAGTTTCTCTGTACTTGATGTAGTCATGTTTTGTCACGTGCCAGAAGTTATGGAGCGTCAAATTGTTCGACTGTTCGATGAAGCAAACGGATATTGTAAGAACAATATGATACCCCATTGTACTGTGTCCAGAATTTTGAAACGTCATCGGACTTTAGGAACCATTGTTCGAGGAAAGTTTACTGGTAGACGCCGAAAAACTCCTACACGAGATGAGAGATGACTATGTTTTGATCATGTTAACAGTCAAGGTCGAAATAAGTCTTGCATCACCTTACGACAGGAATGGAATCCACATCTTCATTCCAGGGTATCCAGAAGAACAGTGAATAGGAGACTGACCAAACAAGGTTATTTTGCAGGAATGGATATCTGCAAACCGATAATAACCAGAATTCACTGTCGTCATTATGTAACTTTGGCAAGGCAGCATGCTAAGTTACAACTAGGACACTAGCGATATGACATATTTTCAGATGATTTCTGTTTCTGACTTCTTGAAGGAGTACGTCACAAGATTGCCATGGCCAGCAAAGTCTCTAGATTGTAGTCCTATTGAGAACTGTTGGGTAGAACTGAGCCGGAAAAATGCTAACCACGACTCTAAACCAGCTACTGTAGCTGAGTTTCATCGCCTTCTAGTGATAGGTTAGGATATAATTACTTATAATCGACAGCATGCCACGTCGCCTTGTGGAGGTTATTAGAGTACGAGTTAGACCAACCAAGTACTAAATGTTTAATATGAACTGATATAAGGTTACAGACGCTATTTATAATAATTTGATGTTATATTTTGCCATTATTTATGTTTTGTTATGATGGATGAAATGCTGAATTACTCATCTTTCTACAGGCTGTGCTGATATATCGTTCATGATGTACATATAATCTTTCTCATTATACAAATTACGTATGTAGGTTTTAAATATAACATGCATTTCTCAGTTTGATAACGCTAAGTGTATTTCTATTTCATCTTAATAATAATGATCTTATTTGTTACAAAATATGCAAACATTTTGGCCAAGACTGTATATGCAAGTAAAGCAGAGAAAATATATATGTGTATGTATGTTTGTGTATTCAGTCATTATACGTTTCCATAAACCACAATACTCGAAGGTATTTTATGAGAGGAAAGAACCTGTTAATATATATGAATATTTCTTTAACATCCTAAGCTATTACACTCAATTTTTAGAGTTAAACTACGCATGTCTTTTAAGCTAAAACTTAAGAGAGAGCGAACATATCCATAATATTTATAAAACGTTTAGTGATTCATTGGTAAAGTTGTTACTGATCACGTACTACTAAGCCTGTTTAATGACGCATCACGTTAAATACATAGATTTTGTAACTTTTTTAATATCACGTTAAATTATAATTTATTTTCAAACAAGTTTTTGTTGTGTGTGTGTGCGTGTATGTAAAGCTACATGAATCTTGAGTGTCTTGTGATGATATACATATATATTGCTGAGTGCTGAAATACTGAGAAATCGGTCTTTCATTTACGTATAATGAGCAGGTGCTAAAGGTAAATTTGTAAATAACCAGATGGTAGTAAAATTTGCATATATATATATATATTATAGTACCAGATTTATAGCTGATGTGTAATGATTGTGCTTATTTATGTTAATTTTATTCGGTAAATCTCGACGTAAAGTGATTTTGTATAAAAAGAAAGTGTAATGAGTTCAGACCGATGCGTAAAGCTATTGTAAGCTTACTTGTAATAAAACTGCTTCAAGTCACCGGATATATCACGATCGTGGACTGTGATTGTTATTTAACACACACAAGTATTGGTGATATGTGCATTTTTGTAGTCGAGGTATCGGATTCGTTACCACAGTTTGTTTGTTTGAATTTCGCGCAAAGCTACACGAGGGCTATCTACGCTAGCCGTCTCTAATTTAGCAGCTTGTCATCACCACCCATCGCCAACTCTTGGGATACTCTTTTACCAACGAGTAGTGGGATTGACCGTAACATTATAACGCCCCAACGGCTGAAAGGGCAAGCATGTTTGGCGTGACGGGGATTCGAACCCGCGACCATCAAATTGCGAGTCGAGCGCCCTAACCACCTGGCCATGCCAGGCCTCGTTACGTCAGCTATTTTGTAAAGTTTCGTAATTTAACTGCACTACAGACTACAACAACATTGTTAATCAAGTTAATCTTTTCTGCAATACAATTACTACTTCGCAGTTACTACTTCACTCATACTACAAAACGGGTGTCAAAGTATGAAGCTATTGTTTCGAAACGTCAGTCTGGCTACTTTTGTTTTATTGAAAAATACAGTTTTGTGCTAATTGTTGGAACATATATTAGTTAACTTGCATCGTAAAAATTGTGTTGGTTTATAAAAGTGAACGCAACTTTCAGTTACAGTAATAGTGTGTTTTTGGCCAACCCTTGGTAGTATTTTTATACAGAAAATAAAAAAAGAAACAGTGTGTAGGAGTTTGCACTGTACTGCAGGGTTAGTAACTGCGCCATTGGTGGAAATGGTTATATTTTTGAATCAGCAGGTTGAACAGGGAATTTATGAAAGTTAAAAACGCTAATAAGATTTTTCTGTAACCGTGTGCCTGCAATGGGATAGAAATCTCGTAAACGGATTAGACTTGAGCGGATTACCTCAGTATCGAAGTTTGCGCTCCCAGTAAAATCATGTTTATTTGACGAGAAGGTGCGTGCGTCTTCACTGATTATCACAGTCTTTATGAAGTGAAATGATAGGTTTTAGTCAAAGTGTCTAAAACAGCATCACCTTCTAAAGAAATATTTCGCTGGAAATTCTAATCTCTATGATCTTATTTGGGTACTTTGCCTTTCTATAACGAAAGTATGCAACGTTTACAGAAACTTTACTTTATCCAAGGGCATTATAATTTTTTAATAAGTCTTAATATTGCAGGAGATTCCAGAACTACTCAGAATGAAAGCTTGTTTAGAAATAAAATGAGAATTAGAAGAATTCACTTGTGAGCCTTAAGACCCCATTTTTGTTTAAAGTTGGTAACTCTGAACCAAGCTCAAAGGTCATTCATTGATTATCTGGAAGATAACTCTTGTGATTGTTCCGTAATGTAGTCTTACCCGTTCTTCATTACGTACTATGCTGACTGTACGTGTTTAATGTGAATTTTTCTGACGTTTCCTGTGCGTCTTATTGTTATTTAGTGACTATCCGTAATTGACTATGCAAGAGTTCGTGCTTTTCTGTGCTGTCATAAGTGAATGTTGATTAATGAACAACCTCACGAACCACTTTCAAAATTCAAAAATGAGCTTACTGGATTCGGTATAGGAACATTTCTGAACAAAAACAATGCACCGATACAAGTCGAAGAAGTGTAAGGTTGGTAATTCACGAGCTTCCACTTCACCCTAACGTTAGGGAATTTTTTGGTTTCATGCATTAGTAATTGTAGTCTATTAACATAAAATTTGTATCTTAACTCGGATTACAGAAGATATTGAGGTGCTGACACTACATCTTATTTCTCCTTTTTCTTTCGGCCCACAACAACAAAATTCAATCAAGCCTTATACATGTTGTTAATTAGCTCATCACGTACTGAGTTGCTTCGTGTGGAGGTTTCTTGCTCAAAAATAACATAGGGAGGGAACACTCCAGGCTTCCCAGTGAAATAGAAACAATAATATATGTAAGTTAGTTAAGGTCGTTACGTACAATAATAATGTGTATCAGGTTTCAAATCAGCTTAACGCGTGGTTTATATTTTTACAACTAGTGTTTTATTTTGTTAAATACTTTGTATTTTTATTATTATTATTAGAAACAATAATATATGTAAGTTAGTTAAGGTCGTTACGTACAATAATAATGTGTATCAGGTTTCAAATCAGCTTAACGCGTGGTTTATATTTTTACAACTAGTTTTTTATTTTTTGAAATACTTTGTATTTTTATTATTATTATTATGGGAGGTTGAAGCCTTGCATTAAACTTATTCATTACCTCAGTGTTAAAAGTGTTTCAATGTGACATCTCGGTATACAGAAGGCAGTAATAAAAATGCGTCTCAATTCACTTGAATTCCGTACTTATCAGGATGTTGTATTGTCACACTGAATTCACTGTGTAATATATCTGTAAACCCCACCAGGGTCGAAGACTAATCTAAAATGTGTTTATACAAGAAACATATAACCAGTGTCTTCCAG
>NW_013666491.1:196356-212630 GCF_000517525.1 Limulus polyphemus
ACGGCTAGCGCAGATAGCCCTCGTGTAGCTTTGCGCGAAATTCAAAAACAAACAAACAAACCTAATAAACGCCAAAAAGGATAACAAAGAAGAAGCTTTTGATTTTCTATATTGAGTTACACGAAACTGTGAATATAAATAATATTACCAGAGCTGGGGTCGATGATTTTCAAGAATCGTGCATAAAGACGTAGAAAGGAGCAAAATATAAAATAGAGCCCTTTGTTTCCTTGTTAAATCCTATATTTTAAACCATGTCTCCATGTTGGTCCAGTATGGTCGTGAGACAACCTTAAATAAACGTCTAAATTTCTTAGCGTTGCACAAGGATATCATGTATATAAAATATTTTAAGTTTAACTACATGGGTACTGAGTATATAGTAAATTGTTTACATAAAATATTATTTAGGTTTACTCTGAGCATAAACGTGATCAAAATGGTGCGCTAAGTTTGTTGAGTCGCGATAAAGAGTAAAAAAAAAGGACAAACTGAATCGTGAAAATCAGCTACCCCGACTCTGGTAATGTTATTATTTTTATTAATATTTTCATCTAATTCACTATACTAATAATTAGCTGTTTTTTGTACCTGAATCCCGCAAATCAGTTCAGCTGTCCCTGTTCTACTACTGTTTGTAGTCATAGTTTCGTGTAGTTCACTACACAAATTACAGAATTCTTTGCCATCCTTTTCGTCTTTATTAGGACCCGCAATAATTACTTGTTGTGCCATGACATAGCTGGAATATAGAATAATCCAATTATATATTAAGTTATTTTGAGCAGTGTAGTTAATTACCATTTTGTCTAATTAAAGTTTCTTAAAGGTAAATGAGGATTTTAAAGTTTTTGTTAGCTTTTTTCTCAGCCCCAAGTGGCACAGCGGTGTGTCTGCGGACTTACAACGCTAGAAACCTGGTTTCGATACCCGTGGTGGGCACAGATAGCCCATTGTGTAGCTTTGTGCGTAATTACAAACAAATACACACTCAAAGCTTATTCTAGCGTTTTTTATAAACCAGGTAAAATAATAGTAATGCTTTATATATATATATATATATATATATATCAAAATACAAATAAGAGCATAATAAGTCCTAACTTGAAGTACACGTGATCTTGTTGAAATTAAAGTATTTTGTTGATGAATGACATTAATCAACTATTTTTGGCGTCAAATAGCACGTGCAGTTATCAGCTCAAAGAAGTCAACGGCATACTGTCAAGAGAAACAACTTAAGCCTATAAAATATTGACTGACGGCAAACTATTTTCCTTCTTTAAGCCTATACTAACCAATTTTATGACTCTTTAACTTAGTTCTGATATATTTTAATAGCTTGGTTGTAAGTAAAAACTCAAACAGGAAATTAGCTCTTAAACTATCAGCTATTGAATGTGAAACTCATGATAAATATCCGTACTCGACGACTCCTCGGACATGGCGTTACGTTTGTTTCAGCAGTATTACTTCCGTCAATTTTGTTACTTCTTCACTAGTATTTGCATTGGGTTATCAATTATAGCTTGAGTGTTCGTCATTCGTATACAACATATACATCACATACATCATTATACATTACACTTTTACCAGCTTATAACTGTATTAACACCATCTACCAAAGATATCTTTTACCCGTTATATTGTTAGATCATATTTACTTTATATACCCCAGTGGGGCAGCGGTAAGTCTACGAGCTAACAACGCTAAAATCCGTGATTCCATTCCCCGCCGTGGACACAGCAGATAGTCCAATGTTGCTTTGCTCAGAAACAAACAATTAACTTTGTATAATAAGTTCTAATGTAAGATTAGTGTGATTAATTCTTGAAGTGAAAGTTTATTTTCGAACAAGCTTTATTACATTAACAATTAGACAATTGAAGTTTATGTCGAACTGAAAACTGTAAAAAGTTATTTTCTAGAAGAAAGCAGGCAGTCAAAGTGTTTTATATTTACCTGAAATTACAACCAGAAAAATGACTAATCCATGAAACTAATTATCTTTACATGTGTGGAAATAAGTAAATTAAGAACGATTGGGAAAATGTTTTAGTTCTGTTTAATTTATAGTTTGCTTCACATTGAGTGGATGTAAGCAATAAACAGTGTTATTAAAATCAATGCTTCACGAATTCCAATTTATGTAATACTTAAAGAAATAAAAATAAATTTTTTTATACATGGAATTAAATAAAAATAAAGTACTGATTCACGAATAGTTCAATGGGTTACTTGATTGTAAGTGAAAAATACCGTATCATCTCCTATTAGTTTTAGAGATATGTTGACATTCAACACACGTTTGTAGATATGTTGACATTCAACACACGTTTGTAGATATGTTGACATTCAACACACGTTTGTAGATATGTTGACATTCAACACACGTTTGTATAAGAAATGCTGTGTATATGTGTGTGTGTGTGTAGTTCCTATGAGAAACAACTACGAATAATCGGTGTTTAGATGTATCACGTACGTAAGTGTGCGCCGAGTATAAACGTATTTTTTGCGGTGTATTCTTGGATTTGAACGTGGTAGGCATATTCCTGAACAATTAAGTTCATCAAACTATATATATATACACACAAGTAATATGTAAATGAAGTGTGTAAAGAGCAGGCTAGTTTACATCTTTGCATTCAAACGAACAGAAATAATTATGACCATTAAAACAATGAAACAAGAAAGTTGTATCTAATTGTTTTAGATCGTACACGAGTCCAGCAGCTTGGTAGGTAAACACCATGCTTCTTGAAGTACGTACCAAAGCATAGATGGCTGAATGAGTAATTGGGTGGTGGTGTTTAACATGACAGTTTTTTTGTATAAACGTCGAAAAGACAAACGGCATCTCCGTCAGAGGTTGTCTTGTGTAACAAAAGGTCACGTGGGATTCTGCGTAAACATATACAGAGAACGTGCTCGTACATGTCTATAGGTATTATTAATGTTAGGGTGAAACTTTTTACAGTGAAAGATTTAAACCATGTCAGCTGTGACACAATAAAGCATTACTGCTCCTGTAAACATTTCAATAGCTTTAATAACTCAACCTTGAACTAGAAAAGGAATTAAAAAAACAACTGAAGAAATAATGTGCAACAATGAAATAAATTAAGTTCCAGTGAAATAGGAATAACTGATTAAAAGCCGTGTTTATTCTCTGATATAATAATTAATCTCAAGATATTTCGAGCGTTTTTATCTGTCTGTCTGTCCTTCCATTCTACTGTTTGTCTATTAATTAGAGTATCAGTTTTCTATCATTTGGTAGCCTCTAGTTCTGAGAGCTACTGATTACGAGGTCGTATAACCGTATTTCACGATATGTCAACATTTGGAGTTTATCAGTTCTTCGCGTTTCAGAACGTTTTCTACGTTATTCAAGGATGAAGGTTTTTTTTTTACTTTTTTGAACTCACTAAGAATGGAGTGGAAGATGGTAGACTAACGTTAACTTATCCTTGTAAGATTGTAATGTCGAAAAATATTTCAACGATAGTTCGACATTTTCAGTTTACGCATGATATTTGATACATTCTCAAGTCAACCATCTTGCACTAGGTTTATGAAATATTTTTACATTAATTTTCAGTTATGTATTTTACATTAAATACATACGTGTTGTGTTTAAAGATAATGGGAAAATGAAAAAAAAGGGAAAACAAAGAATTTTTGTTCTTCAAAACGTTGTTATAATAGTAAAAGATATCGAAGGAATGTGAATGATTAACTTAACCTCGCATTTTTATATAGGTTGCTGATGATTTTTTTTTATAAGTCCCCCTCGGTTCTGTTAATTCAAACACTTTCACTGGGTAACTCTGAGGAGCCGCGATATAGTTGCGGGGATCGTTATGTATGTGTTTTCTTATAGCAAAGCCACATCGGGTTATCTGCTGTGTCCACCGAGGGGAATCGAACCCCTGATTTTAGCGTTATAAATCCGTAGACTTACCCCTGTTCAAGTGGGGGACACGAGGGCCGTTGCACATACATATATGTTTCATCCCAAATGACCCCAACACTGAAAAGTCTCCACAATAATAATATGTATCATTATAATAAAAAAAGAAAGTGACTGTGATGAGAACAAAGTAACTTTATTTCTATGGACTTACGGGTTTTGGAGTTCTCAGTCAACACGGCTAATGTCTAAAGGAGAAAGGGGGTTTGAAACAAGAAAGTTTGTGATCCCTGGTATAAAGGATTGTGTGTGTGTATAGGGGGTAAAAGGTATGTGGAAGATAACTTTTCTTCAGCCTTGATTTATTTTTTTTTTTAAGAGAAGCAAAGAGCAGTATATCACATTAATGGTAAGACAGTATACTTTCGGTGTCTATATAAATAAAAATGTTTGGTAATCTAAATGAATTAGGAACTTGTTCAAAATATCAGTTTTCATCAGTAACAACTGCGGAGATATTACTGTTATAATACTGTATTTTATTTTGCATTCATCAACTGATTTATACTTTTAATGTGTGATATTCCGTTTGCCAAAATTCGAATGAACGTGGGTTGAGCGTGGCTTAGTGGTGAGCGTGTCTGATTGTGAATCTGAGGTTTCCTGGTTTCGTTTCTTCCTGTCGCAAAACCGCTCCCCACTTTGAAATCATAGGTGCGTTATAAGAATGACGGTCGAATCTCACTATTCGATCATAGTAGCCCAAGAGTTGGCGGTGATGCTGCTGATTAAGAGGCTTCCTTCTAGTCTACCAGTTCGAAACAAGAGCGGCTAGCGCATATATCTCTTTTTATACTTCCGCGGCGAATTTCCGAAAGTAGTGTGTTGTGCAGCCAAAACAACCTGCAGGGCACACTGTGTATTATTAATCGAAGTGATAGTTTAGCAATTTTCCACTTCCTGTAGCTCGGACTGTGATAATCCAAACTATCACATATTTTCAGTAAATGTGCTCTACTGGACCCTTACTTCACATAGCAACTTTCAAAGCAATACATTAAGAAATACAGGAGATATAAAATCTTCAATTTTGTTTGAATTTCTTCCTGTTTCTCTTTCTTCGAACCGAAAGTACGGAACTTTATTTGATAGAAAAACTTACTTAACTTTCATGGATTTGTTTTTCAAATTTGGAACACTGTTTTTTTACAACCTAAATTAGGTATCAAATTTGGTCTAAATATAAGCCACAAGTTATACAACAAAAACCGCTCAATTTTGACCCAAATTTTGGGGCAAGCCTATGCTCAATTCTTTTTTGGCAGCACCTTTTTTTTCTCACATAAAGTGATTTTGATTAGATTAATGTAACAGTTATAATAGCATTTTGATGAACTGCAAAATGAAGAAAGCTGTAGAACTAGTTACGCTTGAGCTTTAAGGTGTAATTTTGTAATAAGTTTGGGACATTACTGGTGAAACAGTTTGAGGATTCAGACGTGCAACATTTGTTTTTATCAAGGGAGAGTATTTTAGGTCGAAACTTTATACGTTTTTCGTTTTTTTATAATACCGATGATAAACAGAAAATGTTGTAATTATGATTATCTTATGTGAATCCTAGATTAAACCCTGACCTATATTTAATCCACCATAAGATTGTATCAGATCTTATGAACAGCACCAAAATGTAACTTTTAATAGTCACTAAAGTGACTTCTGAACATCAAACAATCTGAGAAGGTGACAGTCATTGAAATATAACTTCAGGCGTTAATTCACCAAAGAAGATAAATTATGATATAGAGGGCACGTGATTTGGAAATAACTGGATCACTATAGGTCTAAGAAACCCAAATTAGTAGAACCGTCTGGAATGATTAACTGTAGACAGATTCTAGTCAGTGGTTGACGGGCAATATCAGAGCAGTCTTATGATATTCCAGATTGGTGATTTATGGTTAAAGTTTAACAGATGTTGATACTTGATTGTATTATGTGTGTGTGTGTTAAAACTGTTTCCTCTTCAGTAAGTAATCTCTCATCAGTGAAACAGAAATTATGTTATAGGTGATAAACTACAACGATTTCATATAATTGTATATATTGCAATAGCTGAGAGAAATGACGTGATTTATAGTTTAGAGAAAGCTGCTATTTCTAAATAAATAAATTTTATAACTGTTATTTTTAAACTATGATAAATAGATTTAGCTAATAAGATTACGGCGCTGGACTAGCAATTTACGGGACATGGGTTGGAATCCCCGTCGCCTAATATGCTATCCCGAAAGGGCTTGGGATCGTTATAATGAGACGACCAATGCCACTATTCGTTGGTAATAGATTAGCCCAAAAGATGGCGGTGGGTGATGTTGACTAGTTGCATTCCTTCTAGGCCCGGCATGGCCAGGTGGTTAGGGCGCTCGACTCGCAATCTGCGGGTCGCGGGTTCGAATCCCCGTCCCACCAAACATGCTCGCCCTTTCAGCCGTGAGGGCGTTATAATGTGACGGTCAATCACACTATTCGTTGGTAAAAGAGTTGGCGGTGGGTGGTGATGACTAGCTGCCTTCCCTCTAGTCTTACACGGCTACCTGGAGAGGAGATGGGCGCCACCAGCTAAATCTGCCCGAGAATCATCGACGATGCATCATCATCTAGGGTGCCTTGGGATTCAAATAAAAGAAAGATTACGCGTATCTGACAGTTTTAAATATTTTTGAGATTATGTCAAATCTTGATACACAGTAAGAAAAATAAGACGTAAAATAGTAAAAATGATAGAGGTTATAAAAATAATACGATATAAATGTTTTCTGTTTTTCTTATTTACACCATTTTTAAGCCTTTGTTTTATTTTTATTTAAATGTCCATCATTGCAACTTATTTCCCTTCGTTATAAAAACAAATAACGGACAACACCGGTACTATTGGTTGGTGAGTCGACTTGTTTGCTGTTAAGCACAAAGCCTCTTTAGCGTTGAGCCACCCGGGGAGGGAGGGAGGGGGTGATTCATCACCGAGTCCTAATCACCTAATCTAGAAAGTTTTTTTAATGATTTAATTATGATTGATTGATGGAAGTGTACCATCAATTTTTCACTTGTTTTAGCAATAAAATTAATGTCTACTATTTTATTAAAGATACTATGCAAACATTTTTTGAAATAGTATGTCGTGTGGTTTTTAATCTCCACTTTAAACTACTTAATTTTTACGCTTAAAGTAGACGCTATATTCTTGTATAGAATACAGATAAAATTAAAACAGCGGCAAAGAGCATGTTTCTATCTCTAATAAACGAATAATGTTGATTTTAAGTTTTAGGCATCATTTCCAAGACAAAAATGTCTTTCTATTCTAGTGAGCAAACATTTTCAGTCGATACAAGTAAAATAACACAGTGAGCAAAAAATTATTTCATATTTATTATTCGCTGTCATGGAAGCAGTTTCACAGCTTTACTTTTATCTTGTGGACTGAACCAGATGGAGTTTGATTCCAATATGAACACTTCTTTAATTTCTTGTTCAGTTAATATGTCCACAGCTTTCAGGCTCCAGTTGAAGTTGGTATACAATGCTGTTAATTTCATTAAACAGAAGGATTGCATTTTTTATTTTTCATTCCATTTCAAGCTTTGATAGCTTTTTTCTTTGGGTTATAGATTTTTATTACTGATAGGACAGAGCATTTGCTTCTATGGTGGGTTGAGGTGGAGTTCTGTCACTTGCATCCTGATTTACTTTAGTCCTGAATTTAATAGAAATTCTCAACATCAATGTTTTTAGCAGACACCCTCTAAACTTTGCGAGTTGCTCCGTTATATTCAGCTTTCGCTTTAATATTAAAGATTGTGATTAGAATGACCGATTAATATATGACTCTACTCGTGTATATTATTATTATTATTAAGCTAACATCTATATTAAAAAAATAGTCTTAAATTATCAAAATAGCTCAACCTCCGGTAGAAATAATTTTAACAGTATTTTTAAGACAGACTATGACGTGGCACATCATTGGAAATATAGTGAAATAAAAAATACATAGCGTTTTTCATGTATCTTACCTGAAGTTAATATTGTCAAAAGTTAGATGTGATGGTAATATAAATGACAATATCTAGTTTTACACTAGATTAACACAAAACTGGTATCAGTGCATTGAAGAAGGTCTGTATTAATATATAATATGTCACAATATGGGGTATTTTATTATATAATCATCTGACATTATCATATTTCAAAGGTTACATGGTCGTGTTTTGAACTATATTTGGGCCTTTTGAGTTTAAAAGGCCGAAAAATAAGTTCCACATGAGCTAGAATGGCTTAAGAAGATTCATAATATTCATAAGATTATGTGTCACTTTTTTCGTTGTAGGTTTGATCTGTATCATAACGTTTTGGCAGGGTGTAAAAATGTGTATGGTGTTTTTGATTGTCGAAAATCCGCACAAATTATACATTATGGAAAGCTCATTAAAATCCATGCAGATTATACATTATGGAAAGCTCATTAAAATCCATGCAAATTATATATTATGGAAAGCTCGTTAAAATCCATGCAAATTATACATTATGGAAAGCTCATTAAAATCCATGCAAATTATACATTATGGAAAGCTCATTAAAATCCATGCAAATTATACATTATGGAAAGCTCATTAAAATCCATGCAAATTATACATTATGGAAAGCTCGTTAAAATCCATGCAAATTATACATTATGGAAAGCTCATTAAAATCCATGCAAATTATACATTATGGAAAGCTCATTTGGCCCTCGTCTTATATTGCAACTCATGTTTGTCGATATTTTTATAATTAAAAAAAAATGTAATATTATCTATGTCTCGTATCCTTTAAAGTTACCCACCCACATCAGCAGTATCAGTCATAAGCTTTTTCAGTAAAAAAAGTATTTTTAGCAACTGTAACGATTTTCCTGAAAGTACCGTTGCTGTGGAATGATTCTTTTGTACTAAAACTTTACAACTAACCTGTAATTACAGCAGAATATTAATGCTGACTTCCGGGGAGATTTATATCATATGTGCATTTATTGCAGTATAAGTAATAATTAATGTTCAGGATATAGGAGACACGTTACTGTTGTTTCATAAAAACACATATATATATTTTCTCAATAATCTTCCTTCTCATTCTCTTCATCACTACTGTTCATCATCCTTTACGTTGGATTGGTTATAGCATTCCTCTATGCAATCACAAGATTCAGTACAAGATAGATCGTTGATCTTACACTGGTAAGTGCTTCTGGTGGAAGCTAAACTTCACACTTACAGGTTAAGAGCTTCATTAACACTGGCATCAGAAACCCATTCCTTACTTTGTGGTACAGCCCCTACAGGGGTATTATCAGCCTTCTTCTGAATCTTAGAGGTTTACACACAGTGTGAAGTTGGTAATCCCTATGTTTTTTTAAACATTTGATCTGATTGAGGGAGTATACATTTCCTTGGACGCTGAGTGTTCTGGTGTACCAGTTGTTTGGTCTGTAATATATAGGACTTGTAGCAGCTTTTATGCCGGAAAACTGCCAAGCTGGAAAAATCTGAATGCTGCAATCTGAAAATGTTACATTTCGCCTTCTCTGAGCAGCAACTATAAATTTTCGAAGTGATTTCTTTGTTGTTTGCTAAGGGGTTATTTTGATCGATTCAGGCACCTGAGACACCCAGTTTGTGCTCCTCTTCCTCTTAGCATTTGGTTCTGCATTACCTTACTCCATTCTTCTAATCATATATATATATATATATAAATAATTGATGTTCTTTACCACAAGCATCCAAGCTGGCGTGTACAGTGAAATGGAAAAGCCATGTGTAGGTTTTTTAAACAGTGTGCTTACCAACTGTTATGTTTTTTTGGGGGTTTCCTTTGATTTCTCAGTTTTGCATGGGCTTGTTTTATAGATGGAAGGTTTTTGCACCACCGTAAAACAAATGTATGTGAATTTGGGCATAAAAGATTAAAAAAAGACCACTAAGAACATTGCTGACAGAATGAAAACCTCCCAAATAACCTAAGAAGCCATATAAATGCCATTTCATTCATCTTACACATAATACATTTGATAGTTTGAACTAAAAAACGTATCATTAGTTTGAAAAAAAACCCAGCAAAAAACAGTTATCTTAGTTTTGCGTATACTGACTCAACAGTTTTTAGTTTATCTTCAGAAATGTAAATTTTGATTTGTTGCTTTCAAAGTTCTAATAAACTCTATGCCACTGCTCACTTCTACAGCCGGGCATTTCCACCTCTATTTACAACGATTTTTCTATATAGCGTGAAATACCGAATAGCAATAACCAATACATTTAATGGTAAATGTTTGCAATTTCAGTTAAACTAAAGACATGGTACAAGTTACATTTGAAGGATACAAGAATATAAGAGCATAGATATAAATATCCTAATATATTTCTATGTGTGAAAATATAATGAAAAGGGTTATGTGTAAGTATATGCTCTCGAAAGATCCATTTCCAGCAGTAAGAATTCTGTACCGTGGGTTGACATTGGCATGGTAATGTAGGGAAAACTATATACATTTTTTCAAAAAGGAACATTTTGGACACCGAACCTAAACATAACGGGAAGATATCGATTAAATCTAAGTGGCAAAACACTGACACATAACCTGAAGGATCTTATAAACCTTCTCAAAACTTCTAGCTCAGGGGAAACACGTTTTTCAGTTATCTAAAGTCAAAAGGTCCTAAAACAGCTCAAAACATGACTCTGTTTGATCTCTGAAAATGTGTCATGATCATAATACCCACACTTTAACATACTGATACCTCCACACCTAATGTTTTAAAATGTGAATTTAATGAAAAACGGCCTGTAATTTTATTTTACCACATTGCCAATGATTTACACAATCTAGAAGGATGTAGTAGTACCTAGTCCATTTCAAAAACACTGGAAAAATTATCTCAACCGGGGGTTAAGTATGTTTGTTTCTACTTAAGCGCAAAGCGACACAATGGGCTATATGTGCTGTGCCCACCACGGGTATAGAAGCCCGGTTTCTAGCGTTATAAGTCCGAAGATTTACTGCTGTGCCACTGTGGGCAGGGATGAAGTTCCTCACCAGATTTGCTAGGTTTTATTGTTGCGTATAGAAAGAAGTACATCAGTTTCGTTACTGACGCAACACGTGGTCTTTTTTTTTATGTAGCCGTTATTGTTTCTACCTATTTACTCTAATTATACGATAACTTTTCACTAGAAAAATAGAATTTTTAGACTCTCATTTATTCAAACGTTCGAGGCTGTGTTTTGATATGAGATTATACTTTCGTTAAAGAAAACCGTTACTAACAAGAACGATAAGGCAGGCTCGAAACACTAATCTTAGGGTTTACTAGTTGTTAATTTCTTCACCAAAACGTACATTTCAGTGAAAAAGAGATGACGCAGAGGCCTAATCTGTTCGACCACAGTGGCCCAGCGGTATATCTGCGGACCTACAACGCCAAAAACCGGGTTTCGATACCCGTCATGGGCAGAGCACAGATAGCCCAATGTGTAGCTTTGTGCTTAATTTAAAACAACAACCTAATATATTCTTTGATTCGCTACTTCCGCTGCAGCAGACTAGTTTCGCTGAATTCACAGCTCATCAGTACTGCTTGGAAGAGCGAAGCAAATAAATAAAGCAGGTCTCATATAGTTGTGTAATGTAAGCAGTTTATTTGGTTTTGATGTATCTGTTATTATTATTCAGCGGACTAACCGGATTGTTTACTTATTTCTACTTTTTGATATAGTTTCAATGCATTTTGGGAAATTTAATAGCATTAATATTGAAACAAGAGAGAATCCTCAATACCCGCGGCACTTAATATTCCTGTAGACAGGATTAGAGTAAATTAATCTATGATACATTTTCCCCCCTCTTTATATTAGCCATATTTTTGTGCGCCACTAATACCAAGGGTATACCCGATTCGGTTTTATTACCCATCAGGATCTCTTCCATCCAACCTTCAAATTGAAATTCTTTTAAGCACAATTAGAGTAAATTAATCAATGAGACCTTGGGCATGCATCAATCGAAAGGGTTTGATCTTCTGAGTCAAAAACTGTAATTAGATCTCAAATCGGTGAAGAGATGACGGAATATGAGCCAAAAGTTTGTACTTGAAAAAAAAACCCAACAAACTCAGAACCGCTATGCCGTGACTAAAACTGTTTAAAACATACATTTCACTAGATACAGTAATAGAAAATAAATATATCAGTCGTATAGATAACAATTGTGTATTTGAATATTTTTAAATGATTTAAGTTCAGGGTTAGACTCCAGAAGAAAATGCTGAACAAACTGTTGAGGGTTATCTAAAGAGGGGATAAAATGGCAAAATTTAAACTTTTCAAAACTTCTGTTCAAGACAAATAATTGTGAATATGAAAAATGGCATTTCCCCAAAAATAATGGATACCGTCGAATGTAACTGGTTAATTTTTAATGTAAAATTGTGAACACACCTGTAAATATTATAAGTCAACAGGACTCGTTCATTTCTGGTGCCGTTACACTCAGTTTAATTAATTTTGATATGTTAACGTTCTAGCAATTTCATGTATAAGTTTCATAATATAGTATATTAATTAGTAATTATATTCTATATAGTTTGTAGGGACATAAAGTTGTTTCAAACATCCAAATGACTGTTTCTTCAGTTAATATTCCCCCCCCCCCAGTGGCTTAGTGGTAAGCCTAATAATGCTAAAAATTGGGTTTTGATACCCGTGGTAGTTTGTGCTTTTACCGCAAACAGATCAATTAATTCACAATGGAAGCGAAGAGATATATATTCGATTGCATCTTCCATGCTTTGTGTGTATTCCATTGAGTGTTTGTGTGTATGTGTATATTGTTACGTATCTGCTTGTTTGATAATTTCCTGTAAAACTTCTTTCCGAGTGACTTCAGCGATACAAGTCCCTTTTTGATTAAATCTATTTCATTCTTTCTCGTTACAAACTTTGTAATACAATTAATTTCCTCTGTCACTTTAAACTTAACAACCTTTATAACACACGTTATAAATCATATTGATTCACACACTTTACTTACGGTGCCTACTGTTCGCTTGATTCAGTTATCTCTATCTTCAATCTATCTGCATATCTATCTATCGATGGCTTACTAAAAAAGAGGGCGTTTAGCAAACACTGGAACATTTGCGAGGTTCCCCGATAAGTCATGATCCTTCTAGAAACTCCAGCGCGCATGCTTCCAGCGTCGCGTGACTTCGCTGTCGTAACAATATATAAGGAAACATGAAAAAAGCACTTTAAAGATTTAATGTGAATGTTTTATGAACTGTTCCGAAAGCATTTTTCTGAATATTTCTTAATCCATGTAAATGTCCAGTGGTCGGTCAGCCTTTTCAAAACTAATCAGTTTTTTAAATTATTTGAGAAGTGTTCTCGCTCGCGCGTTTTCGGTGCCACGATTTTTTATGTATTTCAATCTCCATATCATATCTAGTATAGTCGAGAGAATATATTTAACTGAACTTATGTTGTATACAAATAACATGCAAAACGTGCGGTTTAGAACAAGAGTTTATATATCTGCATTAAAAAAATCTCTGAGAAAAAGTGGCCGCTTCAATTTCGTCATGTTATTCACGTGCCACAGAAAACGACGATACTTTGAATTGAAATAACGTTCTCCATTCCAAAGCTGGTGTACTGTGTAGGTTTGTTTGTGCATAATTCATACACTGCAGTCGAAAAGGTCGGTGTTGCTTGTATGATTCGACAAGCAGAGTTGGAAGCTTACTAGTTTATTTATGTGTAGCTGTAAATATACGCGCATTTATCAAACAGAACAGTAGTTTTGTAGCCAAGACAAAAACAAAAATGGAGAAACAAAACTACTGTAGTCTTTCTATTTGCATAGTTTGCTTATTATGCATGAAATATGCATGTTTGTTATTCTTTTCAAGAATTAAAAATCAGAAATGCTTTGCTTTATCCAGAACCTTGTGCATCTCCAGAACAGGCCTGTAAAATTTCATTCACCAGCTTTGCATACTTTTGATTATAGAGGCACGTGAAGTTTTGCATAAAATTTCAAAATTTTCAGTACCTCCAATCTTTGTCCAGCAATTAGAAGAAGAAAAAGTGCAAATATTCCTTATCGAATGTGAAGAGCGGGACTCAGTATGCAGAATTGTGCAAAGTTTAATTGTAAAAATGTAAAATCTACTTTAAAATAGGATAACCCGTACTTTGCCATTCTTCGCCGCTGAGGGAAGAAACTTCAAAAAGTAGCCAGGTTAGGGCGCTTGACTCAGAATCTGAGGGTCGCGGGTTCGAATCCCAGTCCCACCAAACATGCTCGTCTTTTCAGCCGTGGAGGTGTTATAAAGTGACGGTCAATCCTACTATTCGTTGGTAAAAGAGTAGCCCAAGAGTTGGTGGTGGGTCGTGCTGAGACTTCATCAAAGATGTTTTGCGTTTTAAACATCACGTGAATGACTTCATTTTTAAAGCAGTTAGAAGCTTACATAAATAAGTCTCGTCTTTCACTGCTAAATTGTGGACGGCTAGCGCAGATAGCTCTCATGAAGCTTTGCGCGAAATTCAAAAACAAACAAACAGGGCAGTAGCTAGTAGCGATTGAAGGAAGAGGTCACTGAACCTGATCCTCACAGGTCTAAAAGACTTAAATACCGATACCTGGATCAGAGCCAGTAGCGAACGCTGGATTGAGCGCTTACAACGCGAGCTGCTAGAGACCACGGCTAGCTGATCTTTACTTTATATCTCGTAAATTGTACGACATACTAATCCTAGCGGTATGAAGCAATAATATACTTCTACTTAACTAAATAAACACTTTTCTTGAAAGCCTGCCACACCAGCAATGAATATAAAAGCAATTAATTAAAAAATACACTCCTCGCTCATGTTCCCAGTGTTCATTTCGCATAGTTCAGCTCAAAAAAGAGAGTTCATCCATTGTCACTGCAGATTCCGACTCGCACGTTGTTATTTTGAAACCTATGTAATCCAACTCTATGTAATCTACTTCATAACGTGTGTAATATTAACAATATCCTGAACTGTGTATTACTTCCCTATGTGTCTAGGGTTGATGTAAAAATACGTGAAAGTAGGAGCTAAGCTGAATATAAATTTAGTTTTACAGCACATGATAATAAAATGATGTAATGTTAGTAATGCCAAGCTGCTTTATTTTGTTGTGTTTATACCGCTACTATTTGAGCTAAAACAGAATTGTGGATATTTGTTTGTTTTAGATGACCTTGCTTTCATATAGGTAGGTTAGCGTTGTCGGCTTCTTGATCAATATATAAGCGTGTGAATGTATTAGGTTGTCAACTAATTAGTGTCGCTATTTTTAGATGGAAAACTCGAACAACTTATACAAAACATTTAGTAATGAAAAAAATCTCCATTCTTATCGATGATACTTTTCTATCTTACAAACAGGTTGTTAATGCCCCGATTAGAGAAATCAATTGGCTTTGAAGCAAAAAAAAAAAAAAAACATGTCGATATCATCTTTAACACCTTCCACATCTGCACAGGTTTTCCCATTAAGATGGTGTTGCAGCGAACGAAAAAGATGGTAATCTGATGGTGCCATATCTGGAGAATATGGTGGGTGGGGGAGAACTTCCCAACCCAACTCCATAATCTTGTGTTGCGTCAAACGTGCCACTTGTGGACGTGCATTGACGTGGAGAAGAACACCTTTCCGCTTGACTAGTGAAGGTCTTTTCTGATGAAGGGCTTGGTTTAAACGTTCCAATTGCTGACTATAGATCTCTTCATTGACAGTTCGCCGTGGATTGAGAAGTTCGAAAGTAATTACTCCTTTGATGTCCCACAAAATGCAAAACATCATTTTCTGCGGATGGAGTCCAGGTTTTGGGGTCGGAAGTGATTTTTGTCTAAGACTGAGCCATTGTTTTTGGCGTTTTATATTCGCATAGAGAATCCATTTTTTATCACCGGTGACAATTCAGTCCAAAAAATGGTTCACGTGCCAGAAGACGAAGCAACGTTCACACGTTGGAAACGATGACCATCGGAGAGTTTGTGAGGCACCCAAACAAATTCTTTATGGAGTTTTCCCATATTCCTTAGATGTTTACGTATTGTTTCATGAGAGATATGCAATTTCAGGGCCATTTCACGAGGGTGTTGCCATCAATATCAATTCCAACACGTCGGCCCCTGCTATCACAGTTTTTAAGGCTAAAGTTACCTGAACGAAATTCTGAACCATCGTTGAGACTTCTTGTTTGTTTGTTTGAAGTTAAGCTA
>NW_013666491.1:213078-216865 GCF_000517525.1 Limulus polyphemus
TAATGAAAGTGTTCCAAAATGCGACTTTAATTTCTTGACGACTTAATATATTTAGTCGATATTAATATAAGCAAGTGTAATAAAGAAAATTCAATTTTATAAAGACAAGTAACGATCGATATATACGTAACGTAGCTAGCTATAGTAATATAGAAAATTTAGAAACAATAAAGTCAAAACTACAAAAACTTTCGCAAATCACTGTAATTATGTTAGTCTGAGCCAAAGTAGAGTTGAAATTGTCCTACTTGTCTTTATAAAATTTTTAAATTTGTTATTATACTTATTTGTTTCCTTTTTTATTTGCTGCGAGCTGAAATGCTCGTCAGTTGATGGGGAATGTTTAAACTTAATTAATACAATGTAAGTTTAACAACAGTCATATATTTCAAAGTAATAACTTGAACACAAACTATATCTCAAAATTTTAAAATTATAACAAAGCTTCTTCATAAACAACATTTGCAGTTTGCTTTCCATCTATCAACAAATAAAGATTTTGAGGTGATCCCACCCTTTAACACCCTACATCTCACTGACCATGAGAAAAGCATGGTTGTTTGAGAAACAATCCAACAACTTTCATACTTTGACGTTGAATCCTTTTAGAGTATTCAACATTGTCTAAAGCATCAACCTGCCAAGATTGTTCGAGATTAGCCCAATACATAACCGATCCTGCTGTAGTAATATAAAAAGTTTTAATGATGCAAAACATATATTGAAACAAGAAAGTCAAAACTACAAAAACTTAATTACTTGAAATTTTTTATCCCTACATAGGCTCATATTAACGTAATTGCAGTGATTTGCCAAAGTAGGGATAATTCTTTTAAATTCTATGTAACTCAGTTTTTGTGATTTTGAATATATTGTTTCAATACATTTTGTAGCATTAAAACCTTCTATATTACTATAGCTAGCTAGATTACGTATATCGATCCCTACCTGTATTTATAAGATTTAGTTATTTTATTATACTTGTATATATACTAGTATCCTTTTTGGTACAAGAAAGGAACCATTGGGACCCCAAACGGAAGATTTCTGTAAAAGAATTAGAGCGTAATGGTTAGTCATTCTTTTTCTGTACGCTTATCTGGAAAAGTCACTTATTCACTTACTTACTTAGATGAAAAGTCGTTGAAATGGTGAATTTTTGATTCACTCCATAAACACGTATATAGCAATTTAGGAGACTTTATAAGTACAATAAGCTGTGGTTTTTGCTCAGCCAATACTGTGAAATAGCCATTTTTCAATATTCAGATATTTTAAATATGGTTTTAAGTGGGCGATTTTTATGACTGCAATTTTGTTTCATCACGATCACTACTATTAAGTACTACCGTACTTAATGATAAATCATAAAGTGATTAATGTTAGTTTTAGTGTTCCATTTCCGTCTTGTAGATAGAATTATATTCAGCGCTGCTTACTTTGCTTTCTTATTGTTTGTATGTTAATTTTTTTCCTAGCTTACGTTATATATATAACTATAAATTGTATGTGGTATACATTCACCCGTTAAAAGTTTATGGTGAGGAAGTTTACTCAGGTCCGGTTCGATGTATGACATTAAACCAAGTAACCCTAAACATAATATTAACGCGAATTAAAAAAAAAAGAAATTCTCCCGTCTTGTTCGAACACTTGTTTGTGTTGAATAATCTCTACCGTTATTGGTTGTTACGCTTAGGAAAGAGTAAAAATAATTATTATTAAAGAAGATGATAAATCGATTCTGAAAACTAGCAGCTGGCACTAAAACACCGTTACAGTCAAATTTATCTGTATTAGTGTTTATCTTTTGTTTTACAAATTAACAAGAACAGTAAACGTTGTTCATGAAACATCCTGCACCTTACTAGATACTGAATTAAGTATTTTGATGATCTGTTTTAATCAATAAGATCTTTATTTTTTATGAAACAAAACATTTAGGAAAATACATCATAGTTGTGTTATTTAAAAATTTGAATAGTTTGGGTCAAACTTCACAGGTTTGCTACGACTAAAGTAGTCCAGTCTTACGTCACTCTGCTGTCCGGATATCAGAAGAACACGCCGCATACGAATCATTGTATAGTTAAGATGTTACACAGGATTGCCTGGGATTGCAGAATGTACGGATTGTTATTTCAGGCTTCGGCGTTCCGGATCTTCCAGAATATTATGCACGATCCTCAGAGACGCGAGGCAGGTTCGGTTAAGGTACAGTTTTAGATTAATTTTATATCTAATTAGACTTAGAAAAGGTTTAAGCTTTAACTAAGAAATATTAACAGGTGCTGTTTGATAGTATAGATCTGGTAGACTTATTTAGTTTTTCACTACATCTTTGTTTCCTTATAGGGAAGTATTTTCTTCCTTTCACTACATCTTTGTTTCCTTATAGGGAAGTATTTTCTTCCTTTCACTACAATTTTCTGTTGGATCACTATTGTCTCCTGTGTCATAAATACAAAGAAATACAACTAATTTGCGTAATAAGATTCAAAATACAAAAAAAAAGGTTAAAAATCGCTCTAAGGAAAAGAGAAACAAGTCAACATTTTGACCTAACGACTTTTATTGGAAATATAGTTTTTTTATCTTCCTCTCATTTGTTCCATTGAATCATCTTTGTCCCTGATGTGCATGTTTTAACGATGTTGTCGCAGATGTTTGAAAATGGTGCCTTTTTCGGATCCAAATTTTCCTTTAAGTTGCATATGTCCAGCAAACAGAAATGCTACAATGGCTATGTATATCATCAATATTAATGGATAGAGCACAATGTGAAATTCGAATTTAAAATTATTCTCTCTTTATATACACAAGAACTAAGCACCCTTTCAAAACTTTACATTGAATTAATTTATCAATTCATAAACACTAGTATTACACTGCTAAATTAGAGACGGCTAGCGCAGATAGCCCTCGTGTAGCTTTGCGTGAAATTCAAAACAAACTAAACCAAGTCATCGCTAATGCTGGAGAGAAAGCTTTAGACACTGTATGGCATAATGGTTTAAGATTTAAATTAAAATAAATGGAACTACTCATTCGCTGGTTGTCCAACTTTCTTGAAAACAGAAATTATAGAGTTAATGTCAAGTGTCCCTCAAGGAGGGTTAGTTAGCCCTATATTGTACATCATGTATGTAAGCGACATGCCCCTGATAGACTCAAATTATAGTTCAGCGTCACAATTTGTAAATAACTACAACCAGTTTTAAATGAAATCGAAGAATATTGTCAAAAGTACAGAATCAAAATTAACATACCAAAAACAAAATTTATGTTATTTCCAAATTCTCTATCATTACGCAAAAACTCCCTGAAGTTATACCTGAATGGAGCTCTTCTAGCCCATCAGCAAAATTTTTAGGCTTTACATATGATTCCAAATTAAATTCGAAACAATACCTATCCGAAATTACATAAAAAGTGTGGCAACGAGCAAACTATCTTAAAAGACTCACAGGTAAAAACACAGGAGCATCATCTGAAAACATTATTAAAATTTACAAACAATACATAAGATCCGTTATAGAATATGCATGGCTCAACATAGCAAAAGCAAATTTGAATAAACTACAACCAATCTGAAATTCCATAATTACCACAGCATACGGGGTTCCAAGAACCATAAATTCAACATTCCTACATAAATATGCAAACATAGACATACTAAAAGACAGACTGATAGATTTCTCGTTACGTTACCTTAATAAAAACGTATACACTGAGTGGTCACAAGTAAATAGACACCTAATTTTTCGTCATTTAACTGATTTATGCT
>NW_013666491.1:217808-228016 GCF_000517525.1 Limulus polyphemus
CGAAGAGCGATCTACTCCAAGTTTTGAAGCCCGAGTGGGCGAAAATCCCACAATCTAAAATTGACGAGATGATTCTCACGATGCCCCATAGGATCAACGAACTCCACGAAGCGAAAGGAAGATCTACTAGATATTAATTAAATTATAAATATATCAATTTATGTGAATATTACTGAAAAATTTCATTTTTTCTGAAAAGGTGGTGTCTATTTACTTGTGACCACGCTGTATAGAAAAACGATTTTTTTAACTGAAATAGATCGCTATATCATACATGATGTAGATATGGCTAAGTGTCTCTCCCCGTTACATTATTATATTAAATATAAAGACCACCCACCAAGACAATAAAAATTAACAAACCTTGAGTTTGATATCTTCGCAGTATTTAGAAAGGGTATTTATGTGCTAAATAACGCGTTGATGTTTATCTCCTGTTAAAAGTGTGTTGCGACATTGAACTGTTTGTGAACTTACACGACCTAATAAAGCAAAATACAATGTATGAACTATCAGTGAGTGTCAGTACCGAAATGAAGAGATAATGTTATACATACACCAAATGCTACTGGTATTCTATTCAATGGACGTGGCCCTGAAAGGGAGTAGTAGTCAGAATAGCTTCGGCAGCATTTAACAGGCAGTTTTAAGTTATTAGTTCAGGAGGGGGGAAGAGGTCGAAGGCGTACCTGACCCTCCCAGGTCCAAAAAGACCTCAAACCCAGTACCGACCGACCGTTAATGGTGGAGGAAGAGGTATATATTAGTATCTGACCCTCCCAGGTCCAAAAAACCTAAAACCCGGTGCCGACCGACCGCTAATGCTTGAGGAAGAGGTCTATATTAGTACCTGACCCACCCAGGTCCAAAAAGACCTAAAACCCATTAGCCGACCGACCGCTAATGCTGGAGGAAGAGGTATATATTAGTACCTGACCCTCCCAGGTCTAAAAGGACCTAAAACCCAGTACCGACCGACCGCTAATGCTGGAGGAAGAGGTCTATATTAGTACCTGACCCTCCCAGGTTGTCTACATAACCTAAATCCCGATGATAGATTGCTTGCTTGCTAATGTCGGTGCATGTTATATTTTATTGGAATAATAAAGCGTATTTTACCCTAATCTCTGTAATTAATTATTAAACGTATTTCATAGCATTATTTTGAAGAACGTTACCCTCATAAAAGCACCAGATGCATTAATAAAAATGCGTGTCCGTTAAAGTGAATCATAAAATTACTCTCAAATGTCTAACTGAATAAAATTATAAAAAAAAATTCGTTTTTCCACGTTTTCATCATTTTTGCGAGCAAATATATCATTATCAGAGATTCATTTCGTAAAACAATTATCTAAATGATTCGTATTTACCGTTTCTTATCGACGTTGTTTTTAATAATTTAAGTTTTTTTTTTAATTTGACACTTTACTACTTTTTTAACACCAATCATTTGCGCATTACTTGTATTTAACAGTAAACTAATTTATTGATAATAATAAAAAAAATATCCTGTTTTGTAAGTTTAATTCCACTACGGGATACAAGATCTAACATATTTGCGAGCATTTCTTCATTATTGGGCCTGGCGTGCTAAGACTGTGAATTTGAGGGTGCATGGTTCGCGACTAGTTCCCGCAAAAATGCACTCTGCACTTTGGGGTCCCCGCGGTGGTTCAGCAGTAGGCTTATGGACTTCAAACGCTAAAATCCGGGGTTCGATACTCCGCGGTGGGCTGAACACAGATAGCCCATTCTTGAAGCTTTGCATCAAGAAGACAACAAGAACAGCATTTTGAGGCCGTGGGTGCGCTATAAGAGTGACAGTCATTTCCCACTATTCGGTCATATAAGAGTAGCCCAAGAGCTATACGTGTATTTTACGCGAAAATTATGAAGCAAACAAACTTAATTTTTTAGGTTTTTAGATTTTTTTTGTCTTTAGCTCTTTGCAGTAAACCTCATTGTTGTAAATAGTTTGAATTTTTTAAGTGCATTGTATCAACTGTTTAAATATTAAAATATAAGTTGATTTTAGACACCGACCTTAACATACATTTAGGAACAATTATCGATTCTTTTTAAAAAGACTTTTGTGAATAAATTTCACGATAATTGCACGTAATATCCAATTCTGTATCCAATGCAAACTGTACAGAATAACAAAAGCATTATTATTTTACACATAATTTCTACCGATCTCTCTACGTTCTTTGTAGTGTCAAAAATTTCTCTTGCAATTAACTTTTACTTTCGTTGATAATAATGGCTTATCGATAAGTCTGGGGGCGTATAATGCTAAAAGTTGGAGTTCGATACTTGCGGCAGATAGAGCACATATAGTTCATTGTGTAGCTTTGTGTTTAACAACAAACAGGCAGGCAAAATAGTTGATAAAAAATGAAACTTTTCCAAAATTACTTTGCAAAACTTTTTTGATACCCCTAAAAATTAAATTCATATAACATATGGCGTTTTAGACTGTGTATATGTGATTTTAATTTTGAAATGAAATGCTTATTACTTTATTTTGATTATATTTCAACATAGTTTCCTTACCGGCTATTCTCTCTTATAAATATTTTTTTTAATGTTTAACAATGACCATGAGTTGTTTGTTTTGATTAAAATATATTTCTTTGTAATGCTAATAATGTATTTATTGTTAGAGAAAACGCAGAACTATCAAAAGATATTTAATAATAAGTTGTGTTTCTTCGTGTAAAAACTATCGCAGCCCTACCTAGTGGCAGCTAGGATTCTCATAAAATTCGTCTGTTGTTTCAACAACACATTCCATACATGTATTTGAATATTAAAAAAATTAATTGCATTTATGGAAACAAATCGTATCTAACTGTTGCTTTTTTTAAACTAGACAACAAACTATGGTCTATAGGTACACTTGCGGTTAATGAAAGACCAGAAGTTAAATTAAACTGGGGTGGGGGTGAAAATCAAGTATATAGTGTGTTCTGTTCACCTTGCTATCTCAGTAATGAAACATGTTCACAATACTAAAGAAGTTGCTGTTTATTTTTAAACTATTATTTCAGGATTTCGTTTTTTTTTTTCGCTTTTATCACGTGAGGAAGTAACATTTTCTTGCAAAACTGTATGTGTATTCTGTTTTGTGTTCAGCTTCAGCTAACATACACGTTGAACTTACTGTAAACGCATCGTATTGGTTGTTAGAAATATACGAATGGTTTGTTCGAGTCGGAGCACTCTGTTATGGAACGGCATTGTGCTTGGTTGTTACATGCAGTTTTGAGGTGAACCTTGTGAAAGCATACCCGCTTGCTTACCACAGAGTTAACCAATATCTACATTGATCTAGTCGTAAAGTTTAGTATACTAAGTGCATCCTTTTCAACTCTATTTATGTGTCATTACTATTCTTTCTGTCTAATATATTCATAGCTTTTATAAATGCGGTATTTTCTGGATCGTAACACACGAATGCATCTGTTGGACAAATTGAACTCTTATCAGAAACCTTATTATTACACTGTAAATATACAGGTTACGGTTATAATGAAACTTATCCTTATACGTAATATTTACGTAAATTTGTACTTGCAATAAAGATGAATACTTGAAAATTACTCCCACAAGAAACAAATTTGACAAGCATGTTAAAAAAAGCACAACTTAGCAAACTAAACCAAGAGAGGATGTACAAAGACTAAACAAATACAAGTTACCACTTTTACCATCCTATCATGGTATGTATGGGATGTAAATATATGGAAACCAGCACAGCAAACTAAAGCAGGAATGGATGTACAAAGACTAAATAAACACAAGCCACCACTTTTACCATCCTATCATGGTATGTATGGGATGTAAATATATGGAAACCAGCACAGCAAACTAAAGCAGGAGTGGATGTACAAAGACTAAATAAACACAAGCCACCACTTTTACCATCCTATTGTGGTATGTATGGGATGTAAATTTATGGAAACCAGCACAGCAAACTAAAGCAGGAGTGGATGTACAAAGACTAAATAAACACAAGCCACCACTTTTACCATCCTATTGTGGTATGTATGGGATGTAAATACATGGAAACCAGAGTTAATCTAGAACGTTTTCAAGCTGAATAGTAATATGTTTTAAACAGAAGCGAGAGTGATCCATCTGTATACAAAATTGAGCTCTCTCAATTTTTTGGGTTAAACTATATTTATAAACCATACAAAACAATTTTGTGTCATTTTATAATGCGCCACTAGGTGACGAATGCTATTTCTGTTTATTTTCTTTAGGCCCGGCATGGCCAGGTGGTTAGGGCACTCGACTCGCAATTTAAGGGTCGCGGGTTCGAATCCAAAAATACTCGCCCTTTCAGCCGTGGAGGCGTTTTAATGTGACGGTTAATCCCACTATTCGTTGGTAAAAGAGTTGGCGGTGGGTGGGTGATGACTAGCTGCCTTCCCTCTAGTCTTACACTGCTAAATTAGGGACGGCTAGCGCAAATAGCCCTCGTGTAACTTTGCGCGAAATTCAAACAAACAAACATCCTGTTTATTCTCATTTATTGCCCTCTTTTGTACCTACATTATTGTTGATTGCATGACTGTGTGATGGATATTTCGTCTTGGTGGTTTTCTTGAAACACGGAAGTGACACAGCCCTCATTGATAAATTTGTGAAAAAAATATATAACATTGGAAATGGCGTCAAGAAATATATCCATTAAAGTAGACCATATGAACAGTGGGTAGGGAAGACTGACATTCCTGGACAATGTCTTTGTATTTTTTGTAACAGCTGTCTGAATTATGAAAGCAGTGGTAAAACATATCCTTTGTAATCACCATTCGAAAGAGGAACGACATGTAAACTTATTCTCAGCACACCAAACCTTTCCAGGTGCCGAGTCACAGTGCCTTTAATTTCAGTGAAGAGAGCTTGCCTGAGAAAAAGCAAAGCATGAAAACGAACATTCAGACAGTCACATTAAAAATCTAGACTCCAAGCAACCAGAAAATTGATGAAAATCTTCAAGCAACCCTTCATAAAACAAGACTGTTATGTTGAATCCATTAATGAAGTCCAAAAAAGTAGTGACAGAACCATTCAACAGAAAAATATATCTACAAAGTGGTTTACTGACAGTTGTCAGATACTACTGCGAGAAGTGCACTTCATATTCTGACGCACATTTTGTTGGGAATTTACTAACCAGTTCAGTGAAGTCCAAAAGTCAAAGATAACCTCAGTTGTGGACTGGAATATGACTGTCAAATAACAACATAAGACAGGTTGCAAAAGAGAGAAGGCCATTCGACTCATCTTGTTCGTTTATCCAAGAATCTCATTAAGTTGTTCATTGAAGGATACTAGAGATTCGGCTGGGCAGTTTGTTCCAAACACCTATGACTCTTTTTTTTTAGTTTTGGTTTTAAGGCAGTAGGATAAGAAGACTCTTGCGTATAACTTGTTTTCGTTTTATTGTTTGGGTATTTCTTAAACACACTTTGCACTTTTCTATACAGTTAAAAGTTTTTTCTATTATTGAGTAAAGTGTTTGTTTTTGTATTTTTTTATGTGTATGTGTATTTATGTTTGTAGCGTATCTGTTGGAATATAAACTGCTAAAAATTTTCGATTGGCTTCGCTCGGCAGCATGCATTTTCATTCTTGGCTAATTTTGTGTTGTACCACCCTTGGTTTCAGGCTTTGCGCTAATCCATCTTAACGCATACCAGTGTCAGTATTTTACCATACCATTTTATAACCAACTAAACGTATACCATTTACAATAATAATAGTTTATTGACATTAATTTTGAAGTTTTATCCAGTTTGTTGTTTCATTATCATTCTTGGCAATGTTGCTGTTATATCCAACCTGATGTTATGTTAGTAGTGACATTGACGCTGTAATAGCTTCTATAGTGTGTGTGTGTGTGGTGGGGTGGGGGTCTTTGAACAAAATCAAAACCCCTTTATAGGATAGGAATCATGTTCTTGTTAGTATATATACTTTATAATAACACTGTAGAGTGTATCTAACTAGACATTGTATCAATCTGTAGTAATTGGATTCTGAAATCCAACTTGACGTTACATTGTCAGTGTATGGTAGCATATAGTTATATCCAACTTGACGTTACATTGTCAGTGTATGGTAGCATATAGTTATATCCAACTTGACGTTACATTGTCAGTGTATGGTAGCATAGTAGTTATATCCAACTTGACGTTACATTGTCAGTGTATGGTAGCATATAGTTATATCCAACTTGACGTTACATTGTCAGTGTATGGTAGCATATAGTTATATCCAACTTGACGTTACATTGTTAGTGTATGGTAGTATATAGTTATATCCAACTTGACGTTACATTGTCAGTGTATGGTAGCATATAGTTATATCCAACTTGACGTTACATTGTCAGTGTATGGTAGTATATAGTTATATCCAACTTGACGTTACATTGTCAGTGTATGGTACCGTGTAGTTGCAAACATAAGTTCATATCCTGACGCACATTTTGTATTTAGGAATGAAAGCTATTAAGATGATAAATAAAAAAATGCTTGTCTTTCGCAATCTTTAGTAAAAAAATAATAATAATGTTTTAGATGAGATCTAATTAATTGTAACAACTTCCCTTTGTATAATTTCGATTCAGGTAAAGTGAAAAATCGCAGAGTCCCAGTAACATCTACACCACATTTTATATGTTTAAAAATGTTTTTGTTCAAATATAAATAATGATATTATTCTGCTACATATATTGTCAAAAATGACTTTAGTCGTCTCTAAATATATTGTCAAAAATGGCTTTAGTCGTCTCTACATATATTGTCAAAAATGAGTTTAGTCGTCTCTAAATATATTGACAAAAATGGCTTTAGTCGTCTCTACATATATTGTCAAAAATGACTTTAGTCGTCTCTAAGTATATTGTCAAAATGGCTTTAGTCGTCTTTACATATATTGTCAAAAATGACTTTAGTCGTCTCTAAATATATTGACAAAAATAGCTTTAATCGTCTCTACATATATTGTCAAAAATTAGTTTAGTCGTCTCTACATATATTGTCAAAAATGGCTTTAGTCGTCTCTACATATATTGTCAAAAATGGCTTTAGTTGTCTCACAACAAAGAAGCTAGTGTAGGATATACTACGTTGTTAAAATACAAAGCTACACAATCGACTTCTGTGCTTTGGTCACGTCAGGGATCGACTCCCAAATTTTATCGTTATAAGCACTCAAACATGCCACTGAGCTTTTTTATATATTAATAATAGAAGCTCTAGTATAACTTCAGTTTAGACATTTTAGCTTAAACAAACACGTTTACGCTAATATTTCGTGTTACGTTTGTAGTAAACTGAGTATAACAACCGTTCTGTGTCAGCTAAATGACCCATTTTAAGATGTTTTTGTTCCCTCATGTGAATGTGTTTTATCAGGTTTGTATAAAAAAAGGTTTTAGATGTTTCTCTTTCTGACAATTTAACGTGATTAGGAACGGCGTCCAACAACCTATATTCTTTCTGACAATTTAACGTGATTAGGAACGTCGTCCAACAACCTATATTCTTTCTGACAATTTAACGTGATCGGGAACGTCGTCCAACAACCTGTTCTCTTTCTGACAATTTAACGTGATTAGGAACGTCGTCACACAACCTGAACTTTTATAAGTTACCTAAACGCGTGTGTTAACAAACTTGTAACATACTATTTTTGTAATATTCAAAATATCTTGTACGGACATATTACTGTTGTTTAGTGTTAATTCATCTCCAACCGAAGCACCACGTTCTATGTGTGTTACAGTCCGTAAATTGTTTAAATTTAATTGTAAAATACAGTAAGTAATATAATGCTTGTTAAGAAACAGAAATTTCATTACCAGTACTTTGTCAACGTAATTAAACAATTACTTTCTTAATATAATACTTGAAAGTTATATTGAAAGAATCTTTACACTAAAGCGCCATGAAGCAACTCCGAGATACGTAGTTCTAAAAAACGAGCTTTCTGTTTCTGTAGAGTTTTCCTTGCTTATAAATTGCTTGTATAGTAGCCTTTTAAAAACTCATAGAAATTACTTGTCCTGAATAAGGTATAATTGATGCACTACGGCCTGAAACGCAGGTAGTTTTAATTTCAGTGTATGTTTGAACAACTTTGTAGCTTTCAACGAGTCTCTCGGATCTAATAAATTTAAATAAATTTTTCATGTTGAATGTTTAAAAACAAAATAAGGACAGAAATATTTATATCCCGGATTTCATACTATAGTGAGAGAGAGTGAAAAATTACATGTGGGGGTACAAGAACCTCAATCGGCTTTTAAAAACGTTTTTCTAAACTATTTGGCGACAGAAATTTTGGGGTTTCATGAATTTGTTAATTATTGGGTACATAATAAAATACCAATCGCAGAAGAAAAAAATGGCATCAGTATTTCAATTAATCTTAGTAACCACTGCTTGTTTTTCTGTACATTAAGTGCTATAACTGGAATATAAAGTTACACTATATGTGGACCCCACCGATAATGAAAGATATAAAACAGGTCGATCATTTGAAGATTAAAATGTTGTATGTTGTACACAGATAGTGATTTTAGTGAAATCATTGTTGCGGGTAGTGGTTAAGAAACAGCGGTGACCAAGAAACTCACATATGAGCACACACACGTTAATTTATAATTACAGCACTCTGGCGATTCGACAGAATGCAACCAGACTATTTCGCCTAGTGAGTCAAACTAACGTTGAATTTATTGAAAGAAAAACATCATAAAACCGTTTCCATTTTTAGCAGCGGCATAGCGGCTCATAGAATGGGTCCGAGTTTTTTAGTTTTTTTTTCAAGTACAAACTTTTGCTCATAGCTCCGTCATCTTTTGACCGATTTGAGATCTAATTACAGTTTTGAACTTGGAAGGCCAAACTCTTCAGGAATTTCAATCTGAGGGTAGGCTAGTAGAGATTTTGATGAGTAATAAATCCGAATCGGGTATACGAGCGCCCCACGCTTGGTATTGTTGACGCACAAAAATATAGCTAATAAAAAGGGAGAAAAAAAAGTATCATAGATTAATTTACTTCAATCCTGCTTAAAAGAATTTCAAGTACCGCAGCTATTGAGGATTCCCTCTTGTTTGACTTTGGGATTTTGTATGAATAGTATAAAAAGAACATATTATATTAAATTAGTTAAAAATGGATAAACTTAATAATGTTTATGTGAGACATGAGATAATGAAAAAAAAACATTCTTTATACACTTGTGTGATTTAAATGCTTATCAGGAGTTGGCGAAATTTGCAAAGTTCATCGTTGAGAAGTTCTTCGAGTGTGCCCAGAAGAACAAGAAGGTTTTTATGGAGATGTTGTTCTGGAAAAATTCGCGTGAGGTTTACGAAATTCAAGAAGGTTACGGAAGTTTTGACAAGTAGGCGGAACGTTTTTATTACATTGTGTAATGTTAACTTGAGGTAAACTTACGCCATGTTGTTCAGTGATCATAATAATGAGTCTTTTTTAACGACATATATTTAGTGTAATATACCAGAAATTATTTATATTGTTAAATGTAATTCATTTGAGACCAATACATTTTAAGATTCTTTTTTTTTTTTTTTCTTTTGTGTGTTTAAACATTCTTATATCACATATGGCCTAGAGTTGGTTGGATAATTAAACCTTTTACTGGCGATTCTTAAAATTTAAAATAACATATCAATATTTACAGAATGTTCTATTTATTTATATCTTTATTATTAAAGTACATTTTTATTTTTAGCAGTATGTGCTACTTAGGCTAACCACTGCTTTCCGTTTTTGTAATGTTAGTCATTGTTCAGTGGATATGTGTTTAACTCAAGAAAGTGAAGCCATGTATTACAAGCTGTGACACGCTCACATCAGTAATATTGTAAATGTGTGAAGCCATGTATTACAAGCTGTGACACGCATAGTAATATTATAAATGTGTGAAGCCATGTATTACAAGCCATGACACGCTCACATTAGTAATATTATAAATGTGTGAAGCCATGTATTACAAGCCATGACACGCTCACATCAGTAATATTATAAATGTGTGAAGCCATGTATTACAAGCTGTGACACGACTACACATCAGTAAGTATTATAAATGTGTGAAGCCATGTATTACAAGTCTAGTGACACGCTACACATCAGTAATAGTATAACTATGAG
>NW_013666491.1:228037-231489 GCF_000517525.1 Limulus polyphemus
GTGTAAGACCATGTATTACAAGCCATAGACACGCTCACACTTAGTAATATTATAAATAGTGTTGAAGCCATGTATTACTAAGCCATGACACGCTCACATCAGTAATATTATAAATGTGTGAAGCCATGTATTACAAGCTGTGACACGCTCACATCAGTAATATTATAAATGTGTGAAGCCATGTATTACAAGCTGTGACACGCTCACATCAGTAATATTATAAACATGGAGACATGGAATGTCAGTTTGAGAGAGACGCTAAACTAAGAAACTGCCTTAATTCCTTCATTTATCATACGGCGTGGTTTATCTGTACATAACGTTTTAGAGGCTACAGCGTAATGATAACATTCCTAATTTAATATATATATATATATCGAACGTTTAGGAAACAATCTGCCAGAGTGCTATGGACTGAAGAACAAGAAGACGAGCTCCAAAGGTTGTACGAACAATACAAAGATGTCAGGGAAGGAGGTAATTGTTTAATCTTTAGGAGTTGATATGAAAGTGTTCACAAAACGTTTTTCTTTCGTATTAATTTACAGAAAGTGTATAGTTTACTGATAAGATTATGCATCCTACCTGTCATTTTTTAATCCATTTTGCCTCAACTGTAACGTGTTATGTTCATCCATTTTGCCTCAACTGTAACGTGTTATGTTCATCCATTTTGCCTCAACTGTAACGTGTTATGTTCATATTGAACTACGCTGCATCATTTATAAGAATTCAGGCATTCTCTTCGGTTTTTTAAAAAGTTGAATAGTTTGGTTTCTATTTTCAAAGAAATAAAGACTTTTCTAGACTAAATAATATTCGAATAGAATGCGTTTTAGTTATGTGATTGTTCTTAACGTTTATAGCAAGCAGGATGAGCATGTTTCAGTAGAATCTATTCTAATAAATCTCAGTTTTGTCTGTCCTGAACATGTAAATATATTTCAGTAGCAATTTTGTACAACAACATATTAAAAGGTGTTTTATATTGCAACATATTAAACAACATGGCCAGGTGGTTAGGACGCTCGACTCGCAATCTGCGGGTCGCGAGTTCGCATCCCCGTCCCACCAAACATGCTCGCCCTTTCAGCCGTGGGGGCGTTATAATGTGACTGTCAATCCCACTATTCGTTGGTAAAAGAGTACCCCAAGAGTTGGCTGTGTGTGATGATGACTAGCTGCCTTCCCTCTAGTCTTACACTGCTAAATTAGGGACGGTTAGCGCAGATAGCCCTCGTGTAGCTTTGCGCGAAATTCAAAACAAACAAACAAACTAAATGACGGAATGACATGTGTTATAAACACTATGACTTTTAGTAAATTTTTACAAATCTTTTCGAGAAGTTTTTAGAAAAGCATAAAAATGAACCCTAATTTGAGTATAGCGTTTTAATTGAAAAACAAACTAACAAGATTATAATATGAAGCCAACAATGATGAAATTCGATAATTGGTTTAGTAATATCACAATAATTCCTTTAACGAAAAACTAAGATAATTAAGAATATTGGAATACTATTGTAGTTTAGATTTAGCTCTTCCTTCAGTTGATTAATAATGAAGAAAGCGTTGTGTTACGTAAATAGTCGTGTTATAGAGCCAAACTAGTGTAAATCGAAGTACGTGCTTAAATTTACATCAGTAGTTTTGTTTGGATGATTTCGTGATGAGTATTAATGCCTATTCGCAGATAAAGACGTAGCAGACTTGATCGTGGACAACTTGATTGATGATACCAAGACAAGGCGACAAGTTATTCGTCATCTGAAATACCTGGGACTTATTAAGGATTTGAAGGAGCTTCGCCATAAACCCACCAGGTGGCTTTTTAAAATTAAATTATAATGTTTTCTATTATGAAAATGTTTTTTTTTTTCTGCGCTTAATCTGCTGTAATTTTGTATTAAAACAGCATTGGTTAAATGTAAAAAGTCAATCAGGGACTTTAAGTCCTTAATCTCTAGGATTTCTGGATGTCAGGAGTTTATATATATTCACACATGCACTCACTCGCTATAAGTTTCGGTAAAAGGCTTAATGCAAAAAATTATAAATAATATATTTTAATCAACGAAAAGGATAAAAACTTTATCTTAACCTTTAAAGGTGAAAGTGATTGGTTTGCTAGATTTTTTTTTCTTTATGACAGAAAATTAACATTTGAGAGGTAAATCTGTCTTGCACTCTGGTAATCTGTCAGTGTTTATGCATAACCTTGAAGTTCATAGTGCAAATAATTGTGAACTAGCTATGGTCTGCATGACATGGTATGTCTGTGGACTTACACCACTGGAAACCAGGTTTCGATACCCATGGTAAGAAGAGCACAGATAGACCTTTGTGTAGCTTTGTGCTTTATAACAAACAACAACTGCATTACACCATATACTGTAAATCCACTTGTAACAAACCTATATGACGTTATTGGATACATCATAAATCCCACAGACAGATCCTTATGAATATATTGGGTACATTAGAAATCCACTTATGTGTAATAAGTCCCTTAGACACACGTTTATAAATATATTAGATATATTATAAATCCACTTATGTGTAATAAATCCCACAGACACACATTTATAAATATATTAGATATATTATAAATTCACTTATGTGTAATAAATGCCAGACACACGTTTATAAATATATTAGATATATTATAAATCCACTTATGTGTAATAAATGCCAGACACACGTTTGTAAATATATCAAATATATTATAAATCCACTTATGTGTAATAAATCCCACAGACACATGTGTATAAATATATTGGATATATTATACATCCACTTATGTGTAGTAAACCCCGCAAGCACACGTTTATAAATATATTGTGCATATTATAAATCTACTTATGGGTAATAAATTCTACTGACACACTTACAAGAATATATATATATTTATATACATACACACATATGAAGGTGCATGTTTTTATTTTACTTGTTTAATTATTCTCTTTTTCTCTGGATATTTTATATTTTTGGTTATGTTATTTACTTAAAGTAGTTTATTATATTTTGATATAATTTCAAATGAAGATTTTAAGCTTAGATACCTGAGAGAAGTATTTTCTGTTCAGGACCCGAGTTCTTATCGACTGGCGGGAAGAAGAAGAGGCTGAGCTGCGACAATGGTACAATCAGTTTAGAGATGCAACAGGTCAGTGTTGTTGGTGACCTTTATAAGTAAAAGATTAACTAGTTGTATGATCAGTTTACAGATGCAACAGGCCAGTGTTGTTGGTGACCTTTATAAGCTAAAGGTTAACTAGTTGTATGATCAGTTTACAGGTCAGTGTTGTTGGTGACCTTTATAAGTAAAAGATTAACTAGTTGTATGATCAGTTTACAGATGCAACAGGTCAGTGTTGTTGGTGACCTTTATAAGCTAAAGATTAACTAGTTGTATGATCAGTTTACAGATGCAACAGGTCAGTGTTGTT
>NW_013666491.1:232317-235206 GCF_000517525.1 Limulus polyphemus
GTGCACCAGACATCCTCACATTGCCTTGATATCTCATCATGTGGTATCTATTCATTACTTTGTAGTGATATTTAGAGTAGTAACTAGCTTACTATAGTTTTATAATGAATATTCTACAAAGTGGTTTTAGTTAGTAAGTTTTCATCATTTATTCTATGGTAGAATTAAAGTGCACTGTCTCGTATCTAAACATGAACTAGTTTGTGTGGAATCTACACTATAACTCTGTACAGTTTGGTACCTTTGTGTGATAATTAAATAAACTAGTATACTTTAGGTTTGGCGATATTTTACAGCTTCCTAGCTTTAGCGCCTGATTATTTCTCTTCCTGATAGCCAAATATGCATATATTAGTGTTTGGTACGATAGCTTTTAGCTGTAATCAATAATTCGACGTCCAGATAGTGATCAAGCTTGAGTGTTTTAATATTTTACATCGCATTGTAAAAATTAGAACTGTCTGATGCTTTACGCACGTAGATGAGTTTGTCAGTCTATATTATCATAATTATACGGATACATTACATTGATATTATGTTCATAGCTTCTAAGAATGGTTAGCGTACCATGGACGGAACGTCCAAAGCTTGAGTCATGAAAGCCGCTGAACACACTTCGCACTTTCAGCTGTAAGAGCGTTATAAGTGGAATAGTCAGTCCCGCAAGTAGGTGTAGCGATATGGGCAGCAGGTGCTGCTGACTGTTTGGTATACCTCGAAACAGTAGTTCAAAATTAGGGCCCGAATTTTCGGATCCCATGTGTCACATGAAGTACAGTTCGGGTGAAAATTAATCAATACTATTCCAAATAACCCTTAAATTACCTTTGAATTCAAACTGTAAAAACAGGAATTTTTAATTATTTTAAAAACAGGTGAGAGTACTTAATCACAGAGAACATCTGGTAATACAGGAATATTTTATCAATCAGATTTTGTAGTTAAATCTAATTATGAAAATTGTTTGAAGTTATTTGACTTCTTCCAGACGTTCTTAGCCGTATCGTAGAGAACTTGACAATAAAACGGCCCCGGCATCGTGTGGTGGAGAAAATGTTACAGATGGGCTTGGTTAACGACCGTAAACAGCTACGGAAGAAGCAAGTGAGAAAAACAGCGGACGAAAAACAGCGGAAGTCAAAACCGAGATCTAAAACGAAAGCAAATGATAGCGACAACGACGAAGAAGAGGTTGAAGGTTAGTTGAAACAGGAATTTCAATGAATAGCTGTCAGAGAGGAGACCCACTTAAGGTATATGCCTCTTTCCCCCGCGTTAGGCACACCCTTTTTAATATAAACCAATACTAAATCTTCACGTTCAGTTAACAGTTATAAAACCGTTGATTTCCAAAGAAATTCATTTTGCGTGTTTTTTTATCTCCTCCCCCCCCCTCCCTTTTCATGTGTTCTTAACAAGATTTGTAAAATGTCTACATTCAGAAGTATTTTCGAAACTGGAGCAAGTTCAGGTAGATGAGTCATTGTTTTGTTTGTATAATTGTGATGACGACAATAACAAAGAATCAGTAAATGGTTATTTTCTACGGTTCTTTTGCCAGATATAAATAAGTTAAAACTATGTACATAAATATTTGTGCGTGTATTTTTATATCGTGTGAACACTATCTCGGCATGCAGCTTCAAAATGGAACATAACATTGACGGTAACATAGAACAAACAGAAGTGTCCTATCCTAAGAGAGAGAGATTGTCTACAACCAGGATGTTTGGGATCATACCAGGCTGTTCTTGGGTGAGGTATCGGGGATCGTAAATGCTGAGTGTAGTTTTTTTTTTTTATGCGTCCACCTTGAAACTGTCTAATTAGTTGTGATTGACTGAATAGCACTGCTATACCGAATTAGTTAATTATTACTTAAATAGTGAAAATCAACGCCTTCCTTACCAGTGTTCCCTCTAAGTTGCGCGGCCGCACAACAACCAATCAAGTGTCGCGCACTTCATTATTCCTGCCGCGCACACCCCTAGTAACGGTGAGGAGTCTCAACACGTTGACGGCCTTAAATGATTGTGACACTCGATAGGCCTAAAGCCCAAATAATCATATGATAGCATTTCAAAGCGGCCTAAAGCTTAATGATCCAATAGGGTCGATAGTCTACAAATACCCCTCGCCCCTCAAAAAAAAACAACAAAAAACACAAAAACTAGTAGCGCACAATGCCTTGTTACTGGTGCACATGAAAAAAAACAACACAAAAACTAGTAGCGCACATCCTCACATTGCCTTGATACTGGTGCACATAAAAAAAAACAAACACAAGAACTAGTAGCGCACATCCTCACATTGCCTTGATACTGGTGCACATAAAAAAAACAACACAAGAACTAGTAGCGCGTTACTGTAATACATGTTATCAGACTCTATAAAACTATAGTAAGGTATTTAATAGTATGAATATTACTACAAAGTAATGAACAGATACCACATGATGAAAGTTACTGTAATACATGTTATCAGACTCTATAAAACTATAGTAAGGTATTTAATAGTATAGATATTAATACAAAGTAATGAATAGATACCACATGATGAAAGTTACTGTAATACATGTTATCAGACTATATTAAACTAAAGTAAGGTATTTAATAGTATAGATATTACTACAAAGTAATGAATAGATACCACGTGATGAAAGTTACTGTAATACATGTTATCATACTCTACAAAACTATAGTAAGGTATTTAATAGTATAGATATTACTACAAAGTAATGAATAGATACCACGTGATGAAAGTTACTGTAATACATGTTATCATACTCTACAAAACTATAGTAAGGTATTTAATAGTATAGATATTACTACAAAGTAATGAATAGATACCACGTGATGAAAGTTACTGTAATACATGTTATCATACTCT
>NW_013666491.1:235917-250842 GCF_000517525.1 Limulus polyphemus
AAAAAAAAACAACACAAGAACTAGTAGCGCACATCCTCACATTGCCTTGATACTGGTGCACATAAAAAAAAACAACACAAGAACTAGTAGCGCACATCCTCACATTGCCTTGATACTGGTGCACATGAAAAAAAAACACAAAAACTAGTAGCGCACATCCTCACATTGCCTTGATACTGGTGCACAGGATTTCAAATATTTACACCAGGTTGTAAGTTTTATACTTACAATGTAGTCTCGTTATGTCTGTTTATATCATTCAAATATTTACAACAGATTGTACGTTCTACACGTACAACGTAGTTACGTTTTATTTATGAAGATATGCATTCAGTTATAGTTTTGATTCCGAAACCATCTAGAAACAGCAATACTTTTTTTAAATGAAAATATTGCAGTCTGAATTAAATGTTACTTGTAGGCAAGTTATGTATATATATATATATGGCATAAACTAAAATATATTATTTGTCATAACTTACTGAAAATACAGATTTCATTTTTACCGGTCGCCTGACTTATTGTGCTGAATGTATTTTATCCCTAAATCAGTGTTAAATTTGAACTGTAAATTTGGTGGTATTGTTGACCGAGGAATTAAATTAGCCTGCCTCAGATACGTTTATACGATGATATAGCAAATTGCTTCTTTTGTTTTTAGAACTTCATGTATTAAAGTTCAATGTATCATTGTTTTCTTTACTGAGGCTAACTAATGTTTACAAAACATAATAATACTTACATTTATCCTTATCATATTTATTCAAATAAAGACTAAAATACTTAATTATAAAATCCTTCGGATTAATGTTTTCATTATTAAGTTGATTTTTATAGTACTGAGCACGGGAAGAACGATGTATTATACAGCAATTCTCAGCACTGGGAGAACAACGTGTTATACAGCCGTTCTCAGCACTGAGAGAACAATGTGTTATACAGCAATTCTTACTAGTAAAAATATAAGAATAAAGAAAGAACCAGGTTACATTTGTCATAACACAATTATGATTATTTATTCATGTAGTTGCGAAATAAAAGCCAACAAAAACCTTTTTTTATATGTCCATAAATGTTTTATGTTTAGTGTTATTATTTATGACTATTTTTCTTACATCTGCAGGAGAATTCTTTCAAGACGAGATGGAATCTGAAAGTGAGATCGAATCACAAGATGTATTCGATACTTGCGAAACCATTGATTCTTCCAAATTTAAAGACCTATTGCAGAAAGTTTTGGAATCAGGTTGGTTCCATTGTAGGTAATACTTTACAACTAGAACTTAATAAAAAAAAACTGTTTGTTTAAAGATTGAGGTTTTGCGAAGATATGATTATTTTAGAGACCAGCCATGAAAAACTGACTTGCTGAGTTTTGCATTTGGAATATCTAAACACGAGTTAGTCTAAAGTTTTACCTTTAGCATGGATATTAAAGTTTAACCATATAATTTTTATTAAAATGAAAAACTGTTCTGTGGTTTGCAACTTTAACATGGTTTAGCATTATTTTACTTATTTTATGGGTGCGATTGTGTGAAAATTTTTCATGCAAAATGTATTATTTTGAAGTATGGCAATATTAAGTACCTTAAGACCCATGAATCTTTCATAGTTGCCCACAATTCACATGAGAACAAATGGTTTGTTTTTGGTATGTTTTACGAAGAGTGCACATAGCTATTTAAAACCGAACCAAATAATGTCACACCAACCTCTTGAATGTTAATATTTCTGCCAACATTAACGCTTTTACGAAATTCAGTACGTTCATCCTTTTTCAATGGAACTGTAGTTTATTGCTGTCGTATAACTAGCACTAAAATTGGGGAGGACTAAAGTAGGATCCGGGTGTGACTAGAAAAGTTGATCGTTTAAGACCCAAGTATTGCTTTGTTAGTCCCATCGTCGTTTAAACTTGAAGCTCAGTGAATGTTTAAAGCTAAACCGTTATAGCTTCTGGTGATGTTCACTAACTCTCCAGATAATAAAATAGAACGACCTTTCATCTCGGTGTTTTATCTTCAGTTTTTTCAACCATTTCGTACTAAGAGTTTTTGTGATGATTTTGACAAAATGTTCTTTTTTAACATTTGACAGGATTAGAACCAGGACTCCAGTGGCTAAAATTATCTCTGGAAAGCGCAATAGAGGATCGAGAAGACGAAGATGAAAATGATGGTAAGAGGCTATATTTTAGTAAAAGCAAGATCAACTAAAGATGTAAAAATTTGTTTTCATATTATTTTTCAAAACGCTTGTATACTGAATATCTTAAAAAATTCGTATAATTTTAATTATAAAGTAGGCTATATGTCAAATATTTTATATTGTCTAAATAATATGACATTTAACTTCTGACCACAACATGGTGACTACTTGATTATTTAAAATCAAAGAAATTGAATGATATGGAAAACTTTATTCAGTATTTTATTTAAGGGCTACAGAGGCGTAGTTAAACACAACACTACATGCATCGACATCGTAATTTAGTTATGTTTGTATGTTTTATGATGTCATAATCACATGGGCCCGGCATGGCCAAGTGGTGAGGGCGCTCGACTCGCAATCTGCGGGTCGCGGGTTCGAATCCCCGTCCCACCAAACATGCTCGCCCTTTCAGCCGTGAAGGCATTATAATGTGACGGTAAAACCCACTATTCGTTGGTAAAAGAATAGCCGAAGAGTTGGTGATGACTAGCTGCCTTCCCTCTAGTCTTACACTGCTAAATTACGGACGGCTAGCGCAGATAGCCTTCGTGTAGCTTTGCACGAAATTCATAACAAACAAACAAACTTAAACACATGTCAGAATTTGTACATGTATCAGAATATAGAATTACAGCGAAGTTTGCAGAACGATGCTTGAATTTATGAAGTTGAAACATGTAGTGTTGTTTTTAACTGGGTTCCTTCAGGCTTTAAATAAAGTTTTTATTCTGGTTTTTAGACATCGTTGATTTTATTTAATTTTATATTATAACCACAACTCCTGAGAAGTTTCTTCAATTGATTAATTAAGATGGTGGTTACTCCTGGTTCTTTTAAATCCACGATGCAATTCAACTGGTTCTTTTCCTCAGATGATGAACTGAGGGCCTTTAGAGGATGTCCTTTTTGGCCCATAAGACAGTAGAAAGAAATAACCCATCCTCAATCATTCCCCAATTGTCCGACAGTCTTTAACTGTGAAGTCATGCTACCATGTTAAGACATTACTCTTGAGCTGTCAACCAGCATTTCGTTTTATAACGGAAGCCCAAATATTTTTAGGTAGCCAGTTAATCAATCATTCCCCAATTGTCCGACAGTCTTTAACTGTGAAGTCATGCTACCATGTTAAGACATTACTCTTGAGCTGTCAACCAGCATTTCGTTTTAGAACGGAAGCCCAAATATTTTTAGGTAGCCAGTAATACTAAAGATGAAAGAGCAACTGTAATTTATAATATTAAAGATTTTAAAAACGTAACTTATTAGTAACATACTAGATTGATCAAGATTTTGTAATGTATGTTTAACACAGTGAATGTTTAGTTCTATGTAAATGATGTATTTAATAGTCTCCAGGTGAGACAGCGGTAAGACTGCGGATTTACAATGCTAAAATCCGTGTTCGAGTCCCTGCAGTGGACATAGCAGATAGCTCAGTGTGTCTTTGCTATAAAACAGCCAATGCAAAACAATGTATTTAATAATTTTATCTACAAACTATTTCATAAGCTATAAAACTATATGTACTACGGAGAGGAAAGTTTGCCTGTAATTGGTTGATTCGATAATGGAGTATAACAGGGGAAATTGGAACAGTATTGCAACTGGAATGAACAGACTGTTGGAATTTGAACTTTGATGACAAATATTCAACGCTGTAGCTACTGTAATTCCGTTAAAGTGCTCGTACATATGTCCCCCTAGTAGCACAGCGGTAAGTCTGCGGACTTACAACGCTAGAAACCGGGTTTTGATACCCGTGATGAGCTGAGCTTAACTACAAATACACAAATCGTACATATATAGGAAATAAAAATTTTTAGTCCATGTAAAAAGACTGTAAATAGTATAGTTTATATTGTTGTTATCGTGAAGAACTGAATGTTATTTATATTTTAAGAGTGATAGCTGGTTCGAATATTTTTTACATCCGTTTACAAGTAAGGTACCTATGGCAAATTAACGATATATTCAATTTGTGACTAATTATAAAACAAGTTAATGTTCAACCTATTACTTATCCTTGTAACCAATTAACGATCTGTGTTAACCAGTGATTGATCATATGACAAACAAGTAAAAGTACCCGTCCCCAGTGACGGAAAAAGTTTTAGTTAATCTATTAATTTAAATTATTTCACGGACTTTAAAAGGGCTAATTGTGTTGCACTCTTGGTTTCACTCTGAGCTACTTATACCACCCACCACAAAATATAATTGTTGAGCATTTCAGTCATGCTAAGAGCCGCTCAACAATAACATACGATAAATCTATATTTTTATTCTTTAAGTTGTCCCATTTTGAAATTTGAATGATAGTGTGATTAGTTCCTAATAATTTATTGTAGAATATCTTGCTTGCGAAATATTGTGTATTTTTAAAACTTAAAGTCAAGAGTGATATTTGATTACATTTCTACGTTTTGTTCTTTTTTCAAACAAAACTTAACTACTTGTAACAGTGTAAATTCTTTGTATTTATACTTTCTTGTAACAATAATCACAGAAAATAATAGAAAAAACTGCTAATTAACTGAGTATTTCTTTCAAATATAACTTGTGATCAAAATCTATGTATTTTAGCTAATCTGTCGTCGATTGTATAATATTCGTTATTCATTTAGTGTATTCTTTGTTTTTCATTAAATTTTTGTGTCTGAAACACCGTCCTGAACTATTAACGTGTTGACGTTCTGTCAGTCTGATTATTATATCTGTCATAATGCTAATTTGTCAGAGATTTTAGGTAAATATATTAAATTCAGTTCAGTAGTTTATCATTAAAAGTTTGATCGAAATACTGTCCTGATCTATTAATCTGTGGACGTTCTGTCAGTCTCTTTATTATATTTGTATCACTGTCTTGATGCTAATCTGTCAGAGGATTTACGTAAATATACTAACTTCATTCCAGTAGTTTTTTCATTAAAAGTTTATGTTTCAAACATTCTCTTTATCTGTAAATGTGTTAACACTTCTCAATTAAGCTTTCATTCCGTGATGAATCTTATTGTTTTTGTGATTCATCTTTACAGACGAGCCGGAAGCCGTACCTCTTGTTCCACTCACTGAAGACCACCACCAAGCATTGACCAATCAAGACTTCTGTAAGTTAATGAAAACTATGGGAATTTGCTCGCCTGCAAATGAACAGGTTCGTGTATATATATATATATATATGCATCAATGTAACAGTAGTTTGTTCGGGAAGACTACATTACTAGAGCACGTTCCCGAAAATGTCATTTATGCTAATACGACGCCAACTTTGATGGGGCTCCAGTTAGCAAGTTGTGCCATACCAAGTAATTTGTATTTACAAAAGTTGTATATAGAGATACTGTGTTGCTTGTGTCGTCATCAAACAGTCATATATTTACTTATGATCTATTATGTCTTCCCCTGTTTATGATTTTGTTATTATTATTATTATTGTCTCATTTGAGCGATAAACGTTTGTTTTACTTTATCGATAACAATTTTAAACTGCACTTATTATATCATAATAGCTATTTATAATTTTTTATTTTACTGAATTGAATAAGTATTTTAGGTTTAGAAGAATACGCATTCCAATTGCAAACTGTGTTATTAGTTTAGCATACGATTCATTATTTTCACGTCTATTACTGCTGATTGGCCAAAGGTAAACTTATTTCTTATGTTATTGTACTTTAATTTATTATCAGTTTTAGTTTAAATTGTAAATATGCAGACAGTATTTATGTGCTTTATTTACATGTGAGTTTTTAAATTATTTATATTTCTATTATAACATAAATTTGCCGTAAAGTTCAATCAAATTCAGAAGTTATTCATAAGGTTAAAAATAGGTCGTTCATACATAATACGAGGCCTGGCATTGCCTTCTGGTTAGACTCGCAATCTGAGAGTTGCGGGCTCGAATTCCTGTCACAACGAACATGCTCGCCCTTTCAACCGTTTAGGCATTATAACGTTTCGATCAATCCCACTATTCGTTGGTAAAAGAGTAGCCCAAGAGTTGGCGGTGGATGGTGTTTATTAACTGCTTTCCCTCTAGTCTTACACTACTAAATTAGGGACGGCTAACGCAGATTACCCTGGTGTAGCTTTGCGCGAAATTCAAAACAAACGAATCATAATACACATGATGTTATATTTGATAATTGTAGATATTAGGTGTTAATATCAGTATTATATCATAATTATCGTTCGTTGTACAGTTTTAGATGTGAATAGCGTGCGTCATAGTGAACAGAAACTTAGCATTGTAAATGTTAGCTTTATTGTTTATTTGGATTGTTTTTTTTTTTTTCTTAGCCGTGATGTTTGTCAGTATAATTTGTTTACTTTACAAGCTGTAGAATGGTGTTTATTCGCCCACACATTACTTGTGTGTGATGGTTAGACCAGTTAGTTATTTAGTTCATGCGAAGTACGTTTACTATTCCTTGATGTTTGGTTTTGTTATACAAGTTGGTTAAAACTCTCGAACTTATTTTAACCTATTTGATTTTCCAAAATTGACTTGTATTATAACCTTGTTGTTGTTGTTCTCTTAGGATTTGGTAGAAAGATGGGTTAGATCACCATTCCCGTAATGCTTTTCGGGAAAGCCATGATATTAGATAGTCGTGTACTATTGTAATGACATTGTATCATTGTACTGAAGTACATGGAGCCGACTCCCTAGAGGTGTTAAAACGTCTGCCATTTTGATTCGAACTCTATTCTCAAAGGAAGGCAAATATAGTGATCTAATCTTTTTATCTTTTCTCTTCATCGTAAAAAAAACAACTCTTACTGTCACGAACAATTTTTATTTTATGTTATGATATGTTTTCATTTATAGGAAACTTTTTGGCGAATTCCAGTAAATTTGAGTGTCAGAATGTTGAGAACAAGAGTAAATGTTTTGAACAAAGCGATCTCAGGAGATTTCACATCTGCAGAAACTTCGAACAGCACAAAGAAATTAAATCCTCGATACCAGATGTTGTCGAATCTGGCGAAAAGCAAGCAGGCTTCAGGGGAAGTTCACGATGATAATGTATTAGGGTAAGCTTGTTTATGGCACTGAAAGTATATATTTTTTTTATTGGACATTAGTGTGTATAACCTATATGCGAATTAGCAAGCTATTATAACCTTTATAGATGCTTGTTAATTGACGTCTTTTCTTCACGGAAACTAATGCTTAATCTGTTATCTCCTCCAGATTAGTGTTTTATTAATAATTTCTTCTAAACAAACTGAGGCCCGGCATGGCTAGGTGGTTAGGGCGCTCGACCTGCAATCTGAGGGTCGCGTGTTCGAATCCCCGTCATACCAAACATGCTCGCCCTTTCAACCGTGGGGGCGTTATAACGTGACGGTCAATCCCACTATTCGTTGGTAAAAGAGTAGCCGAAGAGTTAGCGATGGATGGTGATGACTAGCTGCCTTTCCTCTAGTCTTACACTGCTAAATTAGGGACGGCTAGCGCAGATAGCCCTCGTGTAGCTTTGCACGAAATTCAAAACAAACAAACTGTCTCAGTAGACAAATAAATCGTTAGCGAAAAGTATTCCAAGGCTAGTGGTACGTTTGCTGACATAAACGATAGAATTAGGGGGACAGAGCGCCAAAAATACCCACCGTTTAGCTTTACTCTAAAACATATTGTTCCCAACAAAATATATTAGTAAATTTAAATTTGTATTACTTACCCACTGGCCGGTCAAACAACAAATATATAACAGTGACGTAGGAAGCGGTGGGCCCAGGATCCCCCACCTTTCAATGTGTTCCAGTTAAAATGTATCAAAATTAGGAAATTTTATCAGGAAAAGGAAAAGATGCATGAAATTTAATCCAGAACCCAAGGGCTTCCAGAGCCCTAGGCGAGTCGTGGATCTCGGCCATAATGGGTGCGCCTGTGGTGCATATTCCCTCGCTTCGCTCAATCAAATAAATTTTGAACACCTCACTTTTAATTTGCCTCCTACACCTCTGCATAAATTCCGTACTATTAAGTGACCAGATCTATATTGCTTTCCCAACAAATGCTTTAATTTTTCTCTTGTTCTACGTTTATAATAGTATATGAATTAAACTGATGGATAGCGTTAAGTTGAGGGAAGTATTGCATAAAGTTGACACTTAACAGTAATCAGAATATCGCGCAGCAGCACTTAGAGCAGTTTTCAACTTCTTGGTTGAAATATGTCGCTCTTCCTTCAGCTTACCACCACGTGTACATTTACAACTAGTTAGAAACGATCACACCAACTCAGTGCGAGTTAAACTTTTTAATAAACAAGACAAGACAGAAGAAAAACAAGAATTGTTATGAGGACTAGAGTATGAACCTGTGTTATCGTGCATGACGAGCACAAGAACTGTTATGAAGACTAGAGTATGAACCTGTGTTATCGTGCATGACGAGCACAAGAATTGTTATGAGGACTAGAGTATGAACCTGTGTTATCGTGCATGACGAGCACGTACGGGAATTACAAAGATATTCGATACTTGTTTAACTCTTTCTTTTTTTTTTAAATGACACAGAAGTTTATATACAAAAATATGATTGTTTCATGATTTTTATTGTTTCGTACCGTTAGGTAGATTGTCAACTGAAGAAAATATGAAGTGTACTTTTGTCTACCAAACAATGAAAAGATGTAATAAATTGTTATTAACACACACATGTACAGTTAAACGTTGTTAAACTTTCTATCATACGTGCTTTTATAAGTTACTATTTATATATATTGTTTTGTTTCAACTTATAATTCATGTGTTTAATCATATTCTTCCTCCCCTCCCGCCCCCAGTGGCACAGCAGCATGTCTGCGGACTTATAACACTAGAAACCGGGTTTCGATACCCGTGGTGGGCAGAACACAGATAGCTCATTCTGTAGCTTTGTGCTTAAGTTCAAATAAACAAACAGTAGGTCAGCGGTAAGCTTACGGGCTTACAGCTCTAAAATTGTGGGTTCGATTCTCCGTAATGGACAGAGCTCTGATAACATTTTGTGTAGCTTTGCATTGAAACAAACTATCATATTGATCCCGCTAAGATACATTACATTATTCAACGTGTATTACATTTTAGTGGTTAAAACAACTCGATCGATTGATATGTCGAATAATATCAAATACGGTTCAATATTTTATTTGTTTTCTCTATCTTATCTTAATATATAACGAATTTTACTTAATGTAAATAACGTTAATTACACAAAAATAAAGAACCAGTTTAAGGTTCCTCTCTAGCCTTTCGACAACAATAAAACCAGCGCTACATACAGCGCCACCGTTTTGATGCTGTGTATCGTAGATACCAGTCATTATACCAAATAATTATGTTTGATTTTAATAATATATCATTGTTGTAAAGTTACATTCTAAGTTTAAAACTTGTAGCTATTGGTTGCATAAATTTCAACGATATTGTAATACAGCATAGTTTAACATCACTATCCTCTAAAGGTTTCGTTGAGTGAAGAGCAGAGACCCATTAAACTTATGCATTATATTACATTAATATATACGTAATACTTACAAAATATGTAAAAAAAAAGTAGTTTCTTTTTATTGTTTGAATTGAACACAGGTAATTTTGAAGATCCATTTGTAGGATTGTGATTCCAAGACTCATCGATAAGTAGAGAGGGACATTGGGGCCTAAAATTATTCAAGTAACCTCAGCTAATATAAGGGTATTTACGATGTTTAATACAGATATTACCTTATGTGACTAGTTTTGACCAGTCAAAAATAAGCTGTCAATTTACTGGTCATTTGATAAATCTGTCAACCCTGATTTTACACGAATTTTCTTTAAGCATTTATGTGTTATTATTAATCTTTTCATTACAGACTACAGGACAAGCCTAATCCTAAAAAAAATTCCATTAAGGAAATTAGTAGCGACCGAAGGAGCGAGTTAAAGAGGTCAAAGAGGTCGTTGGAGGAATCATCTGATGAAGAAAGCACAGGGTCAGTTAACAAATGTGTTCATTGTGTTATTAGTCATTGGCAAACATGAAGAAACCTCAGGGTCAGTTAACAAATGTGTTCATTGTGTTATTAGTCATTGGCAAACATGATGAAATCACAGGGCCAGTTAACAGATGTGTTCATTGTATTATTAGTCATTGGCAAACATGAAGTAACCACAGGGACAGTTAACAAATGTGTTCATTGTGTTATTAGTCATTGGCAAACATGAAGTAACCACAGGGCCAGTTAACAAATGTGTTCATTGTGTTATTAGTCATTGGCAAACATGAAGAAAGCACAGGGTCAGTTAACAAATGTGTTCATTGTGTTATTAGCCAATGGCAAACATGAAGTAACCACAAGGACAGTTAACAAACGTGTTCATTGTGTTATTAGCCATTGAAAAATATGAAGAAACCACAGGGTCAGTTAACAAACATGTTCATTGTGTTATTATTCATTGGAAAATATGAAGAAACCACAGGGTCAGTTAACAAATGTGTTCATTGTGTTATTAGTCATTGGAAAATATGAAGCAACTACAGGGTCAATTAACAAACATGTTCATTGTGTTATTAGTCATTGGCAAACATGAAGAAGCTACAGGGTCAGTTAACAAATGTGTTTCTTGTGTAATTAGTCATTGACTAACATGAAGCAACTACAGGGCCAGTTAACAAACGTGTTCATTGTGTTATTAGTCATTGGCAAACATGAAGAAACTTCAGGGTCAGTTAACAAATGTGTTCATTGTGTTATTAGTCATTGGCAAACATGAAGCAACTACATGGTCAGTTAACAAATGTGTTCATTGTATTGTCACTCATTGACTAATCATTGAAAAAGCTACATGGTATTATTAAAGTCATTGGCTAATGGATTACAACAAGACAGTAATATATATATTCTCAGTAATTTTGTAATGTTTTCCCCACAAATAGGTGATTTAATTGTGCTTATTGATTATTCTGTATTAAGAACGTTCTCGAAGAATTTGTTATTTTATTGTAAAAAGTAATGAAATCTAAGAAATAAAGTCTGGTAATATTTCCAGTTTATTAATGTGTTATATAATGTATACGAGGCTGTGATGAATTGAATATTTGATACACTAAGATATTCTTCAGATAGCTTTGTCTGGGTTTGTTCATTTCTTTTTCCAGATTGTTAACTGTAATGTTGGGACTCATTACACAGACTGGAGCGAGCTGTTCTTTTGATGTAAATGATTGCTTTACTGGTCTGATCTAAAGACTCTTGTCTTAAACGCTGTCATCTAGCACACGGAAAATTGTTTTTACTTGATTTTTTAGGCTCGTAATCACAGTTTAGTTTCGCTAGGTTAAATAGCAGAAATCGACTCTTGTGGGAGCACATGTGATATTTGGTGTTCTCCTTTTTTGATGTAGCAGCGAAAGTGTAGAGCCATTTGCAGAAAGCGATCGCCTTACCAGCGGCAAGTCGAGCTTTAATGACAGCAGAGCAAACGAATCTAATCTTAGAAGCAGCCTGCAGGAACGGCCCAGTAAGAAGAGGAGGATCGTTCGTTTGGAGGAAGAAAGTGACGACGACGTTCCTTTATTACACATTTCTCAAGTACAGAGAGAAGCCGAAGAAGAACTTATGACCACTGGTGACTCTTTACATCTTGAAGATACTCAACCACCACATGGTGATAAAGAAAACTGGAATAGTAGAGGTAAAAAATACAGAATAAATAGTAACATTTTCTTTCTTTTTTTTCCATGTTTATTTTACATTGATAAGTGAATATGCAATAAGGTTCAGATTTTGTTAATGTTTAAGTAAGGCTACAATTACATGTAATGGTGCAATCAGCTGGCTAACTGAATTTTCTAAAACTGTTTAAGTATTAGGGCATTCGGCTGGCTGACTTCAGATGTAAATGTTTAAGTAAGGGTGCAATCAGCTGGCTAACTATAAAAATTGTATAATTAGGAATACTGTTATGTGGCTAACTTTGAATTATATTAACTGTTTAAGGGTACAGTAAGCTGACCGACTTCAGATGTTTGAAATTTTTAAGTAAAGACATCATGCAGTTAACTGACTTACATATAATGTTTGATAAATAATTTAAGTAAGCTGACTTCAAATGTTGGGTATGGTTTTCATCAAAACATGATTGTGACATTTCAGTTGTTGTGTTGGTCAGTAAACATTGTAGTTTTCTCGTTAAGATTTTGAACGATCTTATCAGATTGTTTCTTGAATTACAATCTTTTCTTTTATATAAATTTTATTTTTTGCTGGAATGGCTTAGTTTCACTAATTAATGACGAAGCAGATACAGTGATATAAACATTATATCAATATCCAGGTTATTGTTTTCACTTTTATATTTTATGGTCTGTAACAAGTAAACGTAGATAGAGACAATATTGTTACTCTAACGTTGTGTGTGTGTGAGAGAGAGAGATCAATACTACTTTGTCTGCTGTGCACGTTTGTTCTAGCTTCCAACTCAACAACACCCACTCTGTATACTACTGTGTGTAGATTGTGTCCGTGACGAAGCCGCAAGGCGAAATGTTGTATGGTAATAACAAATGAAAAAAAAACAAAATCTGAAGTGTTTTTGTAGTTTGTGTAACTCCCGTACACTTACTCATTCCTTTCTATAACCTTCAAACTTAACGTTGTAAAGCATTGGGAAAAACGTACAGGAGCATTGTCAGTTGATTATCTTATTGAAACTGATTTCCATAGCATGTCTTTTGTCTATGTCCCGTTGAGCATGTTTTTTCCTTGATACTCTGCATCACGTGGCTTGTTCAAATAATTGTTGAAAATATTAGGTTTCACCCCAAGCAGCGTAAAACTCAACAAGTGATTAGTTTTTGAATTACACCTTCAATTTAACTGATTCGTCGTACAAATAAGTCTACAAAATTAATATTTATACAGTTATATATTTACTTTTTGTCTGTTTCTTTTTTTGCCAGTTATTACATATTGAGGCCCAGCATGGCCAGGTGGTTAGGGCACTCGACTCGCAATCTGTGGGTCGAGGGTTCGAATCCCCGTCACACCAAACATGCTCGCCCCTTTTAGCCGTGGGAGCGTTATAATGTGACGGTCAATCCCACTATTCGTTGGTAAAGAGTTGGCGGTGGGTGGTGATGACTAGCTGCCTTCCCTCTAGTCTTACACTTCTAAATTAGGGACGGCTAGCGCAGATAGCCCTCGTGTAGCTATGCGCGAAATTAAAAAACAGACAAACGAAGTGGTAGAAAAAACTAACGAAGAGCAACGGTATTTGAAGCACGAACTGAGTGGAAACGGCAGTCTCATGAATATTCTAATTCTTTCTCAGATGGAAATCAGTCGAAAAGGGTTATCGAGCAGTCGTAAGTGAAAAACACTAAGTATTTAATTACAATGATTTTTTCCTTTTTATTGTTATCGTTTTAATTTAACGTTGTGTGTACATCTTTCATTCCAATGAGACAGTAATTGACGCTTTTTTTTTTTTTACTTTTCCCTCAGTGACTTTGTGTTTCTCCAGTTTCCAGTTGTTCACGTACTAACTTGTAATATAACATTGCCGCCGACATTTTTTTTTTCGTAATTTATTGCAGTATTTTATTGCCTCGAATTTCATTACATACCCTGTAACCTGTTTGTGGTAAAGAATAAGACAGTACTGGAGAAATATGTGTAATATAAAAATACTTGTGTGTGTGTGTGTGTGTTTGATAAAGAAAACTAAAAACACCATATTTTCAGTAGGTAGACACTTCTATTTTACACATTATGCTTGGAATATCGGTAACTTGTGTTGTCACGAAGAAGTAAGATGCAAGTCCGTTTCAAGCTTAGTTCTTTTGTAACATTATGTTGTCAAATTCATTAGCTAATATCAAACGATTTGAAGAAAATTTTATATTCCGAATTTTTCATTTCAGAGCTCATTCATGCAAGTACCATGAGCGTGTTAAATTCTGATTCACACGAGGATTCTGACTCTGACATTGAAAAGAATGTTTCACACAGAAAATTGAAGAAGCACGTGATTGAAAGTGACGATGATGACGAATGAGCTTAGATCTTAAAAGATAATGAACGCCACCTATAGTCTAATGTAAAAGATAATGAACGACTCCTATAGTCTAATGTAAAAGATAGTGAACGACTTGTGTAGTCTAATGTAAAAGATAGTGAACGACTCCTATAGTCTAATGTAAAAGATAGTGAACGACTCCTATAGTCTAATGTAAAAGATAGTGAACGACTCCTATAGTCTAATGTAAAAGATAGTGAACGACTTGTGTAGTCTAATGTTTTATAATTTTTCAAGCTTTTCCTAAAAACATCGAATACTATATTTGAAATTTTGTAATCGTTTTAGAAATAAAATTGTACACATGAAGTCATCTTTCAATGTGTATATATATATATACATAGACACACGTACCTTTTATTATTAAATGTATTCTGTAATAGCTATACCATGGCAACAGTCGCTTTTAATAATTCTCTTATTTTTCATTGAGATATTTCATAATGAATTGTAAAGAACCTGTAGTATCATATGTTTTACAAATTATATTGGCCAGAAAATTAACTGGATGTCAATAAAAGAAGAAAATTTAAGGTTTTTGGAACACAGGTTAGTTTATTTGTTATAGGTACTAGTTCTTTCTAACATGTTTTTGGAACACAGGTTAGTTTATTTGTTATAGGTACTAGTTCTTTCTAACATGTTTTTGGA
>NW_013666491.1:251662-253761 GCF_000517525.1 Limulus polyphemus
TTCTAACATGTTTTTGGAACACAGGTTAGTTTATTTGTTATAGGAACTAGTTCTTTCTAACATGTTTTTGGAACACAGGTTAGTTTATTTGTTATAGGTACTAGTTCTTTCTAACATGTTTTTGGAACACGGGTTAGTTTATTTGTTATAGGAACTAGTTCTTTCTAACATGTTTTTGGAACACAGGTTACTTTATTTCTTATAGAAACTAGTTCTTTCTAACTTGTACGTTAAGTATAAGATTTGGACAATTTCTGTTGAATGATATTCCAAAATAAAATAAAAAGTTAATACATTAACGATTTGAGTCTTTTTAACAAACTATTTGAAGTAAATTCTGTAGGCTGTGGGGAAATTCGATGTTTCAACTGTAAAATGTAATTTAAAACGGATAATGCATGCATTACGTTGAAAGTATTACAAAATATCTTGCGATGTTTAAAATGAAAGACGTGTTTTTTTATACTGTTAATCCAAGATAAAGATATATATGTAGTTTATTGCGCTACTGTTTTGATAACTACTTTTATCTAGCTTATCATGTTATTCTTTTGAGCTGGAGAGTAAAGGTTTACCACGAAATGAAAAAAAGGGTTATGCATAAGGTAAAATCTCTGATTTTACCTACCATTTTGTCATAAAACATATTTCGTTTTTCTCTCGAGATTCAAGCAATCTAGTAAAATCTGACAAACCGTGCAAAATATCGGAGTAGATTATAACTTTTAAACCATAAAAGTCTTGGAATCAAAATAATGCCGATGCCTGCTTGATATCACGACTTTTATTACATAAAATATTTTTCTCAACTCTGTTATTTTTCACTGTTTGGATGGTCATTGTGAGCCACTTTTATATAAATTCACATAGAAATCAAGATACCGAACATTTGAAAGCTGATATTTTTCTTTGTTGATACAAATATAAAGGGGAAAATAAATATTCTTGATCAAGTTGTTCATAAAGCTGAAGTTTTATTAAACCGAATTCATTGAATGTTTTTTTTCATTGTATTTTATCTCGAAATGTTTGGCGAATTGGGGGTTGACGACATTTCACGGAATTTTAAAACAAAATCTGGCTAAAAAATCCGTCCTTTCATTTCTCCTGTATTTTCTATATTTGTTAGTTCTCCTATATTTTGAAATGACTTCTTTGGCTGTTTATCATTTGTGAATATCTGTGTGGCAAAGAAAATCTGATACGATTAGCTTTTCAATATTTTAGTCCTATACCTAATAAATGTAAAACATTTGTATAGCGACATCTATGCATTACGCACTAAAATATCTCCGTCGTAGTAATGATTTCCTTTACAGACCAAATATGTATTTAAACTCGAGAAGTGAACGTATTTTATAAATAGAAAATGTTTTTAAGTGGGTTCAAAAAATTAAAGTTTAAAAAACGTGTGTATATTGATTCGTGTTTAAAAAACATAGTGTATTGTATTTTATAATAAATATGTCTTCTGTGGGTGGAAGGTCTAGCAACTAGTTTTATGTTAAAAATTAGAAATAACTTTGGAAGATAATACTTAAAAATCATTAAGAACAGAATATTTGTAAAATTAACATTTATTTCCCTCGGTGGTAATACGTTCATAATATATGAAATCGGGGTTAGATCAGAAATAACGTAATTTCTAAATTCTGTTTTCCAGTTTCTATAAGATGCATAATGCACATTTGATGAAAGGATAAAAATTCATGAGACTTATAATTTTGAGGTAGGATGTTTTCAGGTTATGTCCAGCGAAACAGTATCGCGCTTATCATGTGATCTTGAACAGTGGCTTCACATTCATTCATGCCTTACAGTGAGTGTCTGGAGCAGTGGTTCCCAACCTTTTGTGGCCCTCGCGACATTTGGGGTAAAATGGACCTTGTATAGGCTTCTTCCGCGCACCCCCTGGACCCTCATTTCGCACTTCCCGGGGGTTCCAACACCATTGGTTGGGAACCCCTAGTCTAGAAGGTTGGTACTGTGGGAAAACTCTGGATTTCAGGCGTGACAGGGTCGAATCTGTGAGATACTTGTAGATATCTCCCTTACTTTAAAGCTGTGGGTGGTAGGGTGCTGCTGACTGTATGCCTCCC
>NW_013666491.1:254761-267151 GCF_000517525.1 Limulus polyphemus
AATCAGTCACAAGAACGTCGAAACTGAATCACTTGAAAAAAACACGGGGGTGCTTAACTTTTTTCCAGGTGTATAGTTACAAATTAGGGAAGACAGCAGATAGATAACCTTATTAGATTTGTTGTGAATACAAATGTGTAGACCAGTGTTAAATAACACAAAGAAAGGAGTAAGAGTGGTTTTGATGTGGGCATTTCTAGTGTATTTTGTGAAGAAAAATATTTTTCTTTGGCAAACAAACAGACTATAAGTTATTTGAAGAGCCATTATCTGCAAAACCTTTGCTGCCTAGTGGCTAAGCGGTGAGTCTGATGGCTTATGACGGTTAAAAATCGGGTTTCGATACCCGTGGTAGGCAGAGCACAGATAACCCGTTGTCCAGCTTTGCGCTTAACAACAATCTAAATCTCTTACAAAGTCTTATAATTGGGTAAATAATATTGCTCAAGAGATATCTTACAAACAGTTTACAGGTTTGATGCACATCGTCTCGTAAGCCTTTCGGGGGCTCAGTAGTAAACTCGAAGGCTTATAACACTAAAATTCTGGTTCGGACTCAGCAATAAGCACAGCACAGATAGCTCATTGTGTAACTATGCGCTTAATAACAAACAAGAATCTCCTCCTAGTACCAAAGAAGGTTAATGAAAGTTACTCATTTGATGTAATTCTAATCTGGAAGTCGAAGACAAGTAACAGAGAAGACAAATTACGCTGTTCTACAATCCAGCAAATTTTTAAAGTTTAAAAAACATGAAGATAAAGGAAAACATTCAAGGCATTCACGAGTTTTCTCACTAATAGTTCTACGTGTCATGCTGTTAATCAGGACACAAGACCTGACTCGCATTTACGTATAAAACATGTAGTTACTAAAGTAATTTTTGCTATTGGAAAGCAAGGTTTGTACAGTATTATTTAAATTCGAAAATAAGTTTTGTTTTTATGTAAAATGAACAACACTTTTCTGTTCTTAAAACAAATCAAATTTATTTTTGTGTGTGTTGTGACAGAAAGCTGTTTCCTGCCTGTGTTATCGGAGGTGTCTTGTTTTACTTATCACCTAGTGGCGAGCTGTTGAAGATTTACTCTCTTTTCTACTTTATCAGTTTTAGGAGCACAATAAGTGCACGCTCTATTGTTCTAGTCATATTATTAAGTGTGAGTGAACAGTATCCACGTGTTTGGTAAGTTTTTTTTGATGTGTTGGATCAGTGTCATTTTTAAAATCTGAGCGACGAACAACATGGCATATCTAAATATTTGATGAAGTTATTAATGTTAAAGCGTATGAGGCATGGATAGCTTTGATCAGATACCCGCCACGCCCCTTACAACACCATTTGTGCAGTTACGAATAAAGCTTGGAACAGGCCCAATGCAATGTATCCCAGGTCGAAATCTAGGCAAGTTGTGCTAGAGACGTGCGAATAAAATAGTGTTCTCCAATCGTTTTTTGATCTTTATAAAAGAATAGCGTCAAATATGATCGTAAAGAGTTTTTATGGAAACTACTTATCTCGTGTTCACTGCTTGAATTCTCTAGTTCTCCTGTAACACAAAGGTGCAAAGTAGTAAGTTCAATAAAACTAGTGGATATGTCTATAACGGGTAAAACAGGCCCGAGCTAAGATTTTAAAACGATACCAGTGACCATCGATTCATATCTGAGATCACCCAAAATTAATATATAAGACATTTCGTCAAGCCACCTAAGACTGGTAACCAATTAAGAAGTAACAGTTGTAAATAAAATAAGAAGGGGTTGAACGAATAACATTGTAGGTTTTGTTATGTATCCTTCAAAATCAGGAATACAACAACTACGATGTTTTCTAAATCTATTTACCAAACTGGAACACAACGTATGTTTTGAAATGTAATGTCTAAGCAGTGCTAGACAATTTTGCTATTCGTGTCATCGAAGAGCAGGATAAACATAAAAATGTAATGATGTGTTTGTATTTTTTCTGATGTTTTTTCTCTCTTATATCTGCCTCTTTATAATAAAAATGAAACTTTTAGTGACAAATAAAACATGAAAGTAATTAACAAATTAATAAAGAAGTTTCACTTACTAAAACTTACCAAAGCATTAAAAGTTTTAGGTTCAATCAAAACATTTTTTCCAGGAATAATAGCATTTGCTGATTAATAAAGATATTTTTTTATTTAAATAATGTAAAAATTATTATATAGTTAAAGCAAAATGAGCTGTTATATATTTACTGTAATAAGGTATACATTTGACATTACGTAATACAACAATTGTAGGTTGTTATTTAACAACTACACTGTAATTAAGGCATTATAACAGTGAGTTTGTGAATACGTTATTTGTCCGGATAAACCCAAAAAAATGATTAACATGTATGAGAAAAGTGATGGAAGTAAGTGAAAAATATTGGTAATAGAAAATGTGTTTAATTTTGTATTTGAATTAAAAGAGACTGTCACCAGGGGCATAACTGAAATCATCAACAGAAATTAGAAACATGGCCATTATTTAATTTTTTTGTTGACTCGAAATATAAAGTCAAAAAAGTATTCTGTTTTTTCACTCATTATAAATTTTATTTTAATTCAAATACAAAATCACATTTTTTTATAATTATAATATTTTTGACGTGTTTTAAATTTTTGGTTTTAGGTTTGAAATTGTAACGCCTCTGCGAGCCTGATGTTTAAGGATTAAAGTACTGGGAAGGAATTCTCAAAGAGTTAAAAAGATGGAAAATAAAGAAACTATAACTGTTTTAACCCTAAAGATATTTTTATAGAGAACTCGTAAGTTAATCCAATTAAGAAGGAAACGTACCTAAAACATGTAATCCGCCTCCCAGTGGCACAGCGGTATGTCTGTTGACTTACAACGCTAGAAACCTTGTTTCGATACGTGGTGGGCAGAGCACAGATAGCCCATTGTGCAGCTTTGTGCTTAACGTCAAACAAACAACCATGTAATCAAGCCAACTGCAGCGCTCCAAGTGGCAGATTTGATAGAAAGCAGGTGTGCTGCTGCTCAAGCATGCTACGATATATGGAGCCTTTTCATATATTCATACATATAATACGCTCGATATTTACACGAATAAAGGATAACAGAATGAGAGGTATCATCTCCAGTTTTGGTTACACAAATTGCTTATCGATTGCAATAAGTTTTCCTAGTTTTAAACATGAGTATTTGTTTCTTCACAATATTTGTTACCTCTCCCGAAGTTTCCCACTTACTTTACTTTCCCAAAATTACTACCAAAACAGCATGATGATTCAATTTAATATAATAAGATATACATTTACCAACAGATAAAGGGAATGTAAATTTCACAGTACTCTTTCGTGTTGTTGTATACTCAGTGTTGGGGCGGCATCAGTTTCTTTCTTTCTGGTGAGGTGGGCTAGACAAAGGAGTGAGGGGACTGCATCTTGCGGGTACACACTGTGGTGTTTAGAAAATGAAACAAAAATACTTCTGAACTTTTCTTTGTATGGGGGAGGGGGTAAGGCACATTTTGGGGTAGCTTCAGCCCAAGCAATTCCTCCCCATGCTCAGTTTCTGATCATTAAAGGTGTTTCATGTTTGTGAGAATTGAGCAGAAAAACGGCTGAAATATGTTTTCACCCTAGTGATTTTTTTGCATGAAGGTCAGAATGCACACGCCCTAGAAACATCTAATTTTTTACGTTTCTGAAAGATGACCTGGTAAGAAACAGAATCGTAAGATTTTGAAGTTAAAGCATTTGCGAAGTATACTATATACGGTAAGTTTATCAGCTTTGTGTTATATTGAATGCTTTATTGTGCAGCTAATCCCATGTATCAACGAGTTCTCCATTGAATCACTTGTTTGTGTTCATAAGTTTTAATGATGTATTTTATGGGTAACAAACATTTTTGTTTGTACGTTATAAATATATTTAATCTTGTACTGAGTAATATTTAATGTTTTTCTTCGTATAATTACTGCAAACAATTGCAACTGCCTGAATATAACACACTTTCCTGTATTATGCTCAATTGTGATGATAACACATGATTCATATTATGACTCACCACGTACTTAAAATATTTGCTATAAAATCTGGGCATTTATTTTAACTAATACACAATCAAGTATCACCAAATTATAACTCCACTGAGAGTCTCATTTTTAAGTATTAAGGTATTGTTGGAGTAATTCTCAAAAAGTTACAAATATTAATTATTACACCCGTCGATATTATCTCGTATCAAATAACATGTCATGAAGTAAAGACTTGGAAAGTGCTATGAAACTAGCCGTCAGATGGGGCGGTTCAAATTTCATCAAGCTTTAGATATATGGAGTAGGTTGTCTTAGCGATATAGGGACTACCAGCAGAGCAGAAAAGTTAGTACTGCTAATTATAGGAGGTTCTGGAATCTCAGTATTTAAGATGTATCTCCCTTTATTTAATGACTGATACATCGTGAGCAAAGTGACAAGGCACAATTCCACACACAAAATAATATTTAATAACAGTGATTACAATACAATACAATAAACACTAAGGTAAGTGATCAATTCTGTAGGTATAGAACTGATAAAAGATGTGAAGTCTAATAATAAAAAAATAAGCTGTTGTTGGTCAGTTAGTGTGTTTTCCCTTTATAACTAAAAAACAAAAAGCTGAAGACAAAGGCTAATTGAAAACAGCCCAGAAGTTACACTATAGCAAAGTTTAGATCACTAAGTTGGATTTCACCACAACTACTTTATTTCAAAAATACTTCACAATATGAGGACCCTCTAATCACGCTTCACTGTGTACGTGAAGCAGTCTCTACACTGTTCACGTACGGCGAACGTAAACAAACTACTGAGGTACATTCAATAGCTGTAGGGCTTTTGCTCTAAATAAAAGTTAAAAGTAAATGAGTTTTAGAAGTTCTGGTTAAGTAAAACAAAAGAAAATGGTACAACCTGTTATGCAGACATCCAATAGGAAAGCTTTACCAGTTCTCGTTAAACGGGTAATCAGGCACACACAAAATTAATACGAGAACTTTAAGTTTAAGAGTTCTCACGAAAAATTGAAAGTCATACAAAATCTGAGCTCTCCAATATAACATAAACATGGCAGTTAGCCTGATCTTTTTAGCTCACAAAATCTTATGATTTGAATTAGTTATCTTGCTTAAGTAGCGGAAGGTGTACAGACTAAAGTCTTGACGGCCTGCAACTATTATGTGAACCACCGACAAGAATATGTCAGCGTGTTAATTAATTGCCTTGTTATTTCAGTAAAAGAACCTTGCTACTTAGAGAAAACTGAAATTGGTAACCTGCTTCAGCGCCCTACTGTGATCGAAAGGGAAACTACAAAAAACAACATGATTTAAAAAATACTATTTTAAAATAAATATCTAGTACCTCCTGGTACTGCACCACTTTACGGAATTAGTCGCCAGCTATGGTGAATTTTTAAACATGGAGGGTACTTTGTAAATGTGACTGCTTCATATAGCTAAGTTAGCTTCTCTGAATAAAATTTAGTGACTTTCTAAATAGAATATACATTGGTAGTTAGTAGTCCTCCATAAAACGATTGGACAATATTTTCAGGGCCGTACCGATCGCTGATAGTGACCCTGTGCGAGATGTAAATCTTTCGTCCTCAAAAATGTCATAGCATGTGCACATTTCTTGTCTTCAAAGATGCGAGCTTGCGTCCCCTACGGGTCGTCTCTCTGTGCTTTACCCCTGGTATGATCCTGAATATACTCCCGCGGCCTCTTGCTATTTCCATAATGACATCCGTTTTGGTTTGTTTGTTTTGAATTTCGCGCAAAGCTACACGAAGGATATATGCGCTAGCCGTCCCTAATTTAGCAGTGTAAGACTAGAGGGAAGTCGGCTAGTCATCACTATCCGCCGCCAACGAATAGTGGGATTGATCAGCACATTATAACGCCCCCACTGCTGAAAGGGTGTGTATGTTTGGTGAGACGGGGCCGTTTTGGTACTCAGATGCTTCGGTCGTTTTGTTCGCGCTGCTTAACGGTTTAATATCCAGCAAATATATATATATGTAGAAAATTGCAGAAAAATCTGCCAAAAACTATGAGCAACATTTTCCAGATGCCTAGTTTAAAAAAGTAGAATAATTTTTCAGAATTGGTTAAAGTTTGTTCCTGGGAATACAAGCAAAGATAATTATTTGTTTGTTATTAAGAACAAAGCTACACAGTGGAGTATTTGTGCTCTGCATACCATAGGTTTCTAGCGTTGTAAGTCCGCAAACATACCGCCGTGTCGCTGGGGTGGGGGCAAAGATAATTGCAAGTTTTGTAAGACCTGACTAAACCTGAAAAAGTTGATTTATGGTAACATGATATTGATAACGTTTTTTTCCTTTTTAAAACTTGTAGATCTAAAAAAAGGTAATGTAGAGTCTGTTTCTTCTTGTACCTTATATTTTGATGTCTCTCACTATTATTTCACAATATATCATTTCCAAAACTGTAAACATATACCAAGTGACACTTTTTACAACTATAAATACGATGTTCCATTCCTTACTATTCAGTCTAATTATAATAGTGAAGTCATCATACTAAAGGTCATGTCTCCTTTGTGTCTAGGAATTTTGAACTCCCGGTCAAAAGAAAGTTCATTATGACATAATCACAGGTGGAGACGCGTTGATATATGGTGGCGCTCTACATAACACAACTTGAAATTCATGTTTAGATAAGTTCAACAGCACTCTGGTGGGGCACGAGGGAACCACATAACCAAACATCTGCCCGTTTCCCATAGATGATCTTATCGCCCCTAGTAACACACTTTGTAACTATCCGCCCTCTGGCGTCACTCTGTGGAACTATGTCATCACTTGATCTGCCCGGCCTCAAAAGATATTTTCTACTGGACAGCACCCTCTGATCTCCCCCCTCTCTCCTTCATTCCCTGAGGCGTCGAAATCCTTTGGAATCAACATAGATGAGTTAATTACTAGGGATCATGCCGACATAAGAATAAAATAATGAGCTAGTATGCATTAAGAGTTCCCTAAACGTTTCTGAATATAAGATTAAGTTCGGTAAATTTCAGTAACGAAATATGGAAAAACGCACTTATTTAAATTACAAAGAACATATGAAAATGGAGAATTAAATCGTCCATTATATTAGTTCCTCATTTCTGGTTCGCACAGTTTTGTAATAAATAGACAAACTCACCTTTAACACTGAAAATAGTTTAGCCTTCTAATTAAACTGGAATACAGACTTACCCCAAAAGTGTATTTTTGTTTACTTGAATGATGCTTTTGTGGTTAAGGGTGCTTTTTATGCTACTTTAGGATTATTAAGTTTCGATTAGAGGGCTTTTCTGTATTCATGAGATTTCACTGAACTATTTTATTCATTGAACAACAATAAAACAAACAAAAAAGCCAGATAAATTGTCAGTTTCCTTACAATTCGGTTTACTTTCTTCATGTACAGAAACGAAAATATATGGTGTCAATTTTATTCTCAAAAAGAATAAGGACCAACATTTTTAGTTTTCTGTTGAAACTTTATCTCTATGATGGATAGTCATTTTAGCTATAGAGGGTTTCGATAATCAAGTGGTTTGCCGTATTTTGGAGACAGTGAGTGACAACGCACAGTATACAGAACCATTTCTTGATTAAAACCGACACGGTGTTCGTCAGGGCAATACGATCGGGTAACAGCAATAACATAATCTACGTACACAAAACTAGATTACATTTGAGTTTCTTTTCGCCCCGAAAGATTATTTGAAAAGCGGTATGGTGTGTAGGTAAAGATTATTTATTTTTTGTTCTGCTTAAGTCCGCATTGTGTCGACATCCGTGCTTGCCGATAACATCTTCAAAGTCGTTGCAAAGATTGACAGCCGACCCCTGATTGTTGACTAAATATTCCAACAAAGAGCCTTATCTTTCAAGTAAACTTTCACGAGCAATTTTTACACTGATGTTGATCAAGAAAAACCTAAGAAAACGTTAAGTATCTATGGCAACTATGTTTCACAAGGTGTGTGATTTGATTAAGCTACCAGTTAAGTCTTCCGGCACACAGTGAGTGAATAAAATGTACGTACGAGTTCTCCTACGAAGTAACTTATCAACTAAAAGTGTTTTCCTGTTGATTACTCTTCGTGCAGGGAATTGAACTGTACAATGTTGGGAATTGATATAATAAAGTATGCTTATTAACTTTTTGTTTTCGAACCCAAGAAAGGTAAACTCCACTGAAATTATTTATCCATCACAAGTTAAATAATAACTTTTTACCATAATATTTCAATAACTAAATTGTCAAGTAAGAAACCTTCCACCAGTTTTAGGATATATTGTAATATGCATTAACACGTCAGTAATTTTAAGAATATAATCATAAATCGAATTTCATTTCTTCGAAAGATGTTTTGTCATAATTTTCACTTATAAATGTTAAGCATATAAAGGTAGTAGAAGTACAGTAGGAGCAAGAATAAGGCATTGATGGACGTACCGACTTCAACATAATAGAGTATTATACTATTAATGCCACATATTATAGGAACCAAGTCCCACTGCCTACTTTATTGCCATGTGTTGTTATAATCGGCCATGACTTCAGTCTAATGAATAGTATTGCCACTCGTACCTGATCAGCACATTCCTTGAAGAAGAGGGGACAAACTAATCGTGTGATCTGTTCGTTCACCAAACTTCAATCTGATCGAGCAGAGCTAAGCATAATGTGGTGGTTAACATTTTGGGTTGAGAATTGAATTAGTTAGAGTTCGATATGTGGTGTTACTGAACACGTTCCACATTTTTAGCTGTGGGTGAATTATAAAAATGATAGTCAGTCTCGTGATTCGTGTCAAAGAGCCCAGCAAAGCTCTTGTGACAGTGGGTGCGACTGGGTGTCTTCCCTCTGGTCAGTAGTTCAAAATTAGGGACAGCTATAACTGAACCCTAGGGGTCACAGACCTGGTCATGGGCGTATAACTTGAGGTACCATTAAGATTGAAAATTCCAATTCAAACTCAGCATGTATGGAATACTATTTGGAACCAAATGTCTCTAAACATTAAAGATGTTCTGGAAAAAGATCTTTCAGAAGAATGTCGAGAATACCGGTGGATCTTATCTACACTGGTGTTAAGCATGCGGCATTGGTGTTGGCCTGCTTTTGCCCTTAATGGTGATTGTATTCCATATAAAAATGAAGTGTCATGAATTACAAAGAGTAAATCCATAGCTACCAAGAGCTCACTTGCAATTTAGGTCAAATGATGGATCACCAGATGCCTGAGTTGCATTAAAATGAACTAAAGAGAGTGATTGATGCTACTTTTAATAATAGTTCTTTGCCTTGTCATACCTACAATACCATAAATGTCAGTTTTCCTTTGTTTTGTGCAGTATAGTGGTTATTTTCTACGATTGTAGTTAATATTTCAGCTAATGTTTCAAGCATGATTTTAAAAGAATCACTTTTATCGAAATATGATGGTTGTGTCAGAATTTATTTCTATGATCTATATATATGAAAGAATCTGTTTAAGAAATTACGTTATTCTTCTAATATGCAGTCTACCAATAAGTAAATAGGCACATACTCCAGAAAGAATGTCGTTTTATTAAATAAACAAACATGAAACAGAGGGTGTAAGATCAATGTTAGTATTTAGTGATCTTTCATTTACAACATCTAAGGTAGAAGCTGTTACAAGATCTGAAATCTAGGCTTGTGGAATTGTATCTCACTCCTGGCGAAGAACTCGGATGAGGATGTTCCTTGAAGTTGATTGTTTGGGAAACTTTTGCAGGGAACAATCAAGAATAGATCACACATGTTCGATATGTTTGATATCAGGTGATTGATGGCCACGAGCGAGTGTTAACGCCCTGACCTTCAAGCTGTCGTAATGTGGCTCAGACTCAATGAGCAGAAAGCTCATCTAGCATGAAAACACTGTCTTAACTGTTTAACTACTGATAGAAGATCTTCTTGAAAACTGCCTTCTATCGAACAGGAATGGATGCACCTTCTTATTCAACCAGCTGTGTCGTCCAGCTGCTCAAATGGCGCTCACACCATAAAAGAGATGCCACTGTATTTAGTCATGGGTTGTTGACGGTTCAACAAAAGTTCCTGGATGAATATTTACCAAATCTAGTTTGTTCATTATTCGAAAATTGTTCAAATCTGAACTTATCGGGGAAACAATGATGTCTCAAAAGGTAGGAGGATGTGATAGAATCTGGGGCCCATTGTAAGATATCGCGTGGAGTGATAGAATCTGTGGCCCATTGTAATATATCGCGTGGAGTGATAGAATCTGTGGCCCATTGTAAGATATCGCGTGGAGTGATAGAATCTGTGGCCCATTGTAATATATCGCGTGGAGTGATAGAATCTGTGGCCCATTGTAAGATATCGCCTGAAGTGATAGAATCTGTGAGGCCCACTGTAAGATATCGCCTGAAGTGATAGAATCTGTGAGGCCTACTGTAAGATATCGCCTGGAGTGACAGAATCTATGTGGCCCCTGTAAGATATTGCCTGGAGTGATATAATCTGTGTAGCCGACTGTAAGATATCGCGTGGAGTGATAGAATCCGTAAGGCCCACTGTAACATATTGCCTGAAGTGATATAATCTGTGACGCCAACTGTAAGATATTGCCTGGAGTGATATAATCTGTGTAGCCGACTGTAAGATATCGCGTGGAGTGATAGAATCCGTAAGGCCCACTGTAACATATTGCCTGAAGTGATATAATCTGTGACGCCAACTGTAAGATATCGCGTGGAGTGATAGAATCTTTAAGGCCCACAGTAAGATATCGCCTGGAGTCATAGAATCTATGTGGCCCCTGTAAGATATTGCCTGAAGTGATATAATCTGTGACGCCAACTGTAAGATATCGCGTGGAGTGATAGAATCTGTGAGGCCCACTGTAAGATATCGCGTGGAGTGATAGAATCTGTAAGGCCCACTGTAAGATATCGCCTGAAGTGAAGATCGTCTTCCGTCTAGCTATTCTGACATTGTAGCCCATGCTCTCAAGGTAACTACTGATGGTACTGGAGCATACTTGTACCTATCTTGCCATTTTCCACGTTTCACGTGCAGATTTCTCTCCGTTCCGTTAGATTTGCTTGGATCTAGCAGAAACTGCTGTTCTCCGACGATACTGAAACTATATTGTCAAACTATTCACTGTGGAGAGCAACAATTTTTCGCTGACTTTGCTCCCCCTCAAATCGTCCAGCTATGCGACTTCGTGGAAATAAAGTTAATTCATACGATCCTTTCGTTCGTGGCATGGTTGTGTGTATTCTGTGGCCTTTACCCGAGTATGCCGTTATTGATATGCCGGGGTTATTTATATATATATGACTTCATGGATATATTCAGCTTGTATTGCGCAGATAGTTCTCGTGTAGCTTTGCGCAAAATTCATAACAAACAGTTTGTATTTTTGAGTGTCTATTTATCTATTTGTAGGCTGTGTATTTTCTTAACTCTTGTATATGGGTCCTCAGTTCACAGAAGTAAAAATTATTGACTAAAAAAATTAACTTGTTTGTTTGTAGTTAAGCACACAGCTGCACAATTGGCTATCTGTGCTCTGCCCATCACGGTATTAAAACCCGGTTTCTAGCGTTGTAAGTGCGCAGACAAACCGCTGTGCCAATGGGGGAGGGGCAAAAGGTAGAGACCAGAAGCTTAAAATAATTATTACCATTGACCGGAATTAGATATATTCTTCAATTCTGTTCAATATTTGTACGTGTAAAAAATGTAAAACAGGGATATAAATATTTACTAGGAAAACAAGGCTAATCATTTCCAGTGTTCACAATTAATTTTTCTGTTAACATGAATAATTGAAAATCAATTATTTGATGTACGTATTTCACCGTGCGAGAGATATTTTTAGGATGCAGCTAAATCTAGAAATTAATTATCATTTTGTTTGTTTTTCTTCTGAGTAAGCACAAAGCTACACAATGAGCTATCTGTGCTCTGCCCACCGCGGCTATCGAAACCCGAATTTTAGTGTTGTAAGCTGCGAGACTTACTACCTAGAAGTATTAGGTCGTCAAGAAATTAATGGCGCTTTTTTTTTTTCAGATGAAAAAACCCGAACAACTTGTATATCAAAACAAAACATTTATTAAATGATGTAGTCTCCATTCTTATCGATGATGCTTTTCCATGTTACAACCAGGTTGTTAATGCCCTGATTAAAGAAATCAGTTGGCTTTGAAGTAAAAAAAACATGTCGATGTGCTCTGTAACACCTTCCACATTTGCATAGGTTTTCCCATTAAGATGGTGTTGCAACAAACGTAAAAAATGGTAATCTGATGGTGCCATATCTGGAG
>NW_013666491.1:267473-287017 GCF_000517525.1 Limulus polyphemus
AGTGAAGGTCGTTTCTGATGAAGGGCTTGATTTAAACGTTCCAGTTGCTGACTATAGATATCTACATTGACAGTTCGCCGTGGATTGAGAAGTTCGAAATTAATTACTCCTTTGATATCCCACCAAATGCAAAACATCACTTTCTGCGGATGGAGTCCAGGTATTGGGGTCGGAAGTGGTTTTTGTCTAGGACTGAACGTTTGATATTCGCAAAGAAAACCCATTTTTCATCATCAGTGACAATTCTGTCCAAAAATGATTCACGTACATTACGCGCCAGAAGAGACGAAACAGCGTTCACAAGTTGGAAACGATGATCATCGGAGAGTTCATGAGGCACCCAAACACCTTCTTTATGGAGTTTTTCCATATTCCTTAGATGGTTACGTATTGTTTCATGAGAGACATGCAATTTCAGAGCCATTTCACGAGTGTGTTGCCTTGGGTTAGACTCAATATATCTAAAATTCTTGAGTCATCAAATATATGAATTGAAAAAAGTTACTGATAATTTTGAACAGTAAACTAATAAGTCCTTAATAAGTGAACACATGAAAAGTTTAGAAGTTTAATTTGCGGTTACAGAAAAAAACCCAAAAAACTCTTAACCGAGTTTGACTCAGCGTCAGAACGATCAATTTCAACTGTTCTAATATCATGAAATATAAAAAGTTAGTACCAATATGAAATAAAACGCCAGTATCGACTTTTACTGTTTTTTGTCAAAGTTTCATTAGATTTTGATTCGTGAGCTTGTTTCAAGTCATTACGCCCTGCACGAAGGTTATCCTCGGATTGACAGTCCAGGCATACTAACTACCAGGCCACAACCGGTTCTCGATTCTTTAATCTGGTATTGTTCGCTGTAGAGAACACGTAGCGGTTTAAAAAATTTTCGAGGTGGGTGTGTGGTTTTTATAGGAAAACCGCATCGGGCTATCTGCTATGTCCACCGAGGGGAATCGAACCTATGATTTTAGCGTTGTAAATCCGTAGACTTACCACTGTCCTACCGGGCGACAAAGAAAGCAGTAGTGTTTTATCAAGACATGTAGGTTATTGAAACATATCCTTATAAAAATTTAAATACCAAATTCCTGTTTAACTCCATATTTAGCACACACAGTATAATACATGGTCAAGTTATTAATACAATTAAATAGGCTGTCTCAGAGACGTGAAATTTTACAAGAAATTTTCGGGGTTTAATTCAAAATTAGAGCTTTATAATAAATATTGCTTAAGCTTGAAAGTAGAAGTTTATTTTGATTTACCAGCTGAACACATCTTTTTCATTTAGCTAAGATATTGGGAACAATAATCATGTAATGCAGTAAAGATTACCAAATCTAATGGAAACATTAAGGGCATTATGTTTGTGTTAGTATAGAGAAGTACCATGCTTTCAAGTTTACTAATCGATATGCCTCCCAGTGGCACACCGGTATGTCTGCGGACTTACGACGCTAAAATCCGAGTTTTGATACCCGTGGTGGGAAGAGCACAGATAGCCCATTGTGTAGCTTTGTATTCTACATACAAATCAATCGAAATCTAAGTTTTATCTATGAAGAAAACGTAAAAATCCATAAAAAGTTTTTATCTTTTACAAACACATGTGGATTCTCTTTTTTCATATTATAAGCTAATTTACCCTACGTCAAGTTGACCGTCTGCTTAGTCACTTTAGAAGTGTGGTAACTCAAAGATAAACCTCCGCTAAACTAGAGGCTTGTGGATATAGTATCCAGAGGGATGAGGGCAGCAACTTGTCACAGGTGAACAAGAAGTTTGAAATAAAAATCAACTTATTTTTTGTGGAAAGGATGATAAAAGTTTTACCGTATAGAGAAAAGGGCTGATGCATTATGAAGCAGAATGAAATAACATGGATGGAACGTTAAGAGAACAAACTCTATGTAAATAAGGAAAATGAAATTTCCCTGGTAAATAAGTAGATTTATTTGGACAAATCTACATGATCAGCAGCAAGGAACTTCACTAACTAGTCTTGGCCCTTTCAGACACGAGTCAGCTCTCCTTAAAGATCGAAAAGTTCACTAACTAGTCTTGGCCCTTTCAGACACGAGTCTGCTCTCCTTAAAGATCGAAAAGTTCACTAACTAGTCTTGGCCCTTTCAGACACGAGTCTGCTCTCCTTAGAGATTGAAAAGAATCTATTCGAGATTGCCAAAATTGCATTATTCTCTCTGTGTCTTTCTGAAAATCAAGGTAAACCAAATCCACAGTATTTACTTCATCAACTCTTGCAGTAACATCCTCAAGGAATGTCAGATTTATTAAACAAGACTAAGTGAAACCATGTTGGCTCTTTGACAGTGAATGTACTAAATTTATGTTCATGAAATTTTGCAGCTTTTTAGTAGATAAAGTTTTATGAAAGAAAAATTAGACTTTCTATTCAATATTCGTACTACCTTTGATTGTAAATTTTAGAAACTTTGCACAAATCAAACAAACTGAAAACTGATTTTCAAGCTGATAATTTTTGTTTGTTATTAAGCGCAAAGCTACATAATGGGCTATGTGTGTGCTCCCCATCGTGGGTATCATAATCCAACTTTTAGCGATATAACTCTGCTTAATTGTCCCGTAACTATCACAATTTTTCTGGCTTTCTAACTATGCTACAAGTGCCACTAAAATTCATCCAAGATAGTTGATATCTTTCCAGTGGGAACGAAGCTTGTACTAAAAGAGAAATTGACAATTTTATATAAATAAAACAATGTAATATAACACGTCATTGGATAGATGAAAACCTTGGCTTTCTATTAATTATAAATAATATAGTATTAAACGTAAAAGAGAACTATTAACAAATCCTGAAAGAGAGGATGTGACATGTTGGTGTGGCAAGAGGGAGGGTCTGATTTTCTGTTTGATGGCTCTGTTACCAGATTGAAGGCTAAGAAAATTATGCTTTTTTGAGCGGTGAGAATATTATTTATTTACGTTAAATTTCGTACTTTATGAAAGGGTAATGAATAAATTAGAGAAGAGGGTATGCCTAGAGAGAAAAAAATGTTACGTTTCTCACATTATGGGAAATTCGGGATTTTTAAAAAAATATTGCCTTATAAATTTAAGAATTTAAAACTTATATAATATTCAAATATGGATTATGAGCTACGATTTTGTTTCATACAGTGTGGCCCGCAAGTACATTTAAAAGTTGCTATCTGGCTCGCGCCCTGGAGGAAGTTGCACATGTCTATAATATAAAGCAATAAAGTATACAGCTTCAACAGGTCACGAGATTAAAGAATGCAAACTTTAAAGTTTCTTTTACAATTTATTAACAAAATTGGCACATAAAAAGACATAATATTAAAGCCTAGATTGTAAACTGTGTTTTAATACCAAATTTGTTAACATGCATTGAAGGTACAGGTGTAGTAACTCAAGAAATCGCGCTTGTACACCTACCTGTTTGAATAGGAAAAATATGTATCTTTTAATTGGTTTGTAACATACAAGTCCAACTAACATGAAGCAGTGGGTGATTAAGGACCAAAAGATGCGTATGATAAGTAAAATGGCAACGGCACAGTATTTAAATAAAATAATATGTTTACCAGTTACAAACTATTAAGCACGAAGAAGAGGGGAAGTTGAGGACCAAAGACTGAAGAGGCTTGTGAAAGATGAAAGAGTAGTATTCAGTATATATTAAAATATATTGAAATTAAACAAAAATATACAAACATGCCTCTATAGAGTGCATAATACAGTTTTACCACAACTAAACGATACATATACCAGCAGATGCCCGTTGAAACATTTCAATGGTAAATTTCCTAAAAATAACGACGAATAAATAAAAAATGTGCAATCAACCCAATGCCTTGGATTATATTGTATATGCAATATGATTATTTACTGATCCGTTTAGAAATGAATTTTTTTTATTCCATATGTTATTTCAACAAGGAAAATTACATTGCGTTTATTTTTAAGGAAAGAAGGCTGACTGTAATGTACTAATGGCGAAAATGTTTGGGTTTCGATGTAATGAGTGCATCCAGCACAGTAGAGTGCTTAGGTTCGCTAGGTAGCCATGGAAATTGCTTTCGTCTGGATGTCACCGTTCCTTGTCATTTTACTGAGCTCCAGAAAAAAATCGCTACCGAAGTGAGCACTTTTTGACTGTTGTCATTTTTATAAGGTATGTCAAAAGGGAGATATTCAATTCAATTTACTTGAGATGGTATTATGAAATCATGTATGTATATATACATATATATATATACAATACTGACATGAAAAATGTATATATGTCAACCGAACAACAATAATTATATACTGAAACACCTTCCTTTCTTTATACGTTTTTTCTTTTCATGATCCTATCTTCAAAATATTTCTTTCAATCAGTCGACAGAAGAAGTCCTGTTTCTTTCGTAAAATTCCTGTTCCTGATAATTTTTTCTTTTCTCAGATCGATCGTTCAGCGCATACGAAAACTGATGTATCGATGTTGATATCGATATGAAATTTTAGGAATTACAAAAATAAATAATTTTTCTGCCCCCCACTGGCACAACGGTATGTCTTTTGATATATAATTAACAGTTTAGAAGATACAGACAGTGACAGATATTTGATAATAATATATATATATATACATAGACAGACACATACATACATGACTACACCATGGAAGGATCAACAGTAATTATTATTATCAATACAAAAAGAGAAGAAAAATAAAAAATGAATACCCCTCAAAGGGGTATATCGCCAACACCTAACAAGTGAGTTTTTGTTTGGCCTGAATGTAACACAATACTTCAACTGGTTTACTTATTTCATGAAGTCGCGCAAAGTATACACCGTCTATAATCTTGAACTGATAGGGAAGGTAAACATCCCCAGTTCTTGGACTACTGTAATCGAGTAGTGGAATTTGGATGTCACTCTTTTATAATGCATCCATGAGCCCAAAGTGCGGAGCTCGTTTTTACAGTCGGGATGCGAACATGGTTATCCCTCAGCAAGCTAACTCACTACATCACATCCAGTCAAACCTCAATGTAATTGAGCAACTTCTTCACAAGAAGTTGGATAATTTTAAACATTTTAGAGAGATGAAATATACATTATAGGAGAGTAAGGTATGTGATATTTACATAATTTAGAAATTCCTCAAAACTAGTTTATTAAGAATTCTTATTGTGGTCAATATTGCCAAAGACGATGATACTTATTTGACCTGAATGTCGTATCAACTGTTTTACACCATAAACACGTCCCACCAAACATGCTCGCCCTTTCAGCCGTGGGGGCGTTATAATGTGACGGTCAATCCCACTATTCTTTGGTGAAATAATAGCCCAGAAGTTGGCGGTGGGTGGTGATTACAAGCTGCCTTCCCTTTAGTCTTACACTGCTAAATTAGGGACGGTTAGCGCAGATAGTCCTCGTGTAGCTTTGCGCGAAATTCAAACCAAACAAACACATTAAACACATACACATATATAAATATTTCAATTCGAACGTGGAATGATAGATATTGTCGATGTCAAGAATGTGGTCATTCACTGCGATGTGAGATTTCCTCCTGAAAAATTTGTAAATTTAAAATAAAATAAATAAGTAAACCATGGTGTCTTGTGTCTCGGCTGCCTCCAGCTACGTCTGTCAATTTTGAAATTCTGTGTTAAGGTGGTTGTCCGGGCTAGCTTAGTGATTAGCATGCTCGGACTGTCAATCCGATGGAAGATACAATGTTTGCTGTCCGTTACCATGAAGAAAGGTGATCCAGAACTCAGACTTGTAGGTGCGTGATACGATTGTCCGTCAAGTCTCACTATTTGGCCAGACAACAGTTGGTAGTATTTGCTGTTGTCAAGTTGACTTCCCTGTAGTCTATCAGTTCAAAGTTAGGGACGGATGGCCCTTGTGTAGGTTTTAGCGAAAATTCAGAATTGTTCAAACATTCTTCATTAACCATCAGGATAGACTCGAGAGCAACTAATTCTTTATACTTATCTGCGATAAACACTTCTTTGAAATAAATGTAACTTATAGAAAATGGATCAAAACTAAGTAAATTATAACTTCATATCGTAAAATAACTGTTACTTATTCGCAACTTTCTTACCCTCTTAACATTTTTCTTTTAGAAATGCTGTACTTTTTGAGAGTTTGTTTGTTTTAGAGCAAAGCCACATTAGGCTTTCTGCTGTGTCCACCACGGGGAATCGAACCCGGATTTTAGCGTTGTAATTCTGTAGACTTACCGCTGTACTGGAGAGAGGACTTGAGACCTCACGATCTTTGCGATTCTTTATTTTTCGATTTACCTGGTTAAGAAGAAGAAGAAAAAAATTGTTTAATCCCAAATTATATAGTTTATCCCAATTTACGCATGTTCTGCAAGGGCCGATACAAACATATTTCCGTAACCCACTCTGTGTTGTTGCTTTTATATCTAGGAATCTATTCCCCCAGTGTGGCATTCGTTGTGGTCAGAGTACAAACAACCCCTGTACCATATTCAAATTAGGGAATTTACAATATTTCCTAACTAGAAAACTTGGATCGTCCGATGAGGTTTCTAATCGATATCTTAAGTGTTTTTAGTTTTGTTTCATCTGATAAATCTTGCGTGGAATACACCGTTAATCATTTTACCACACTTGCTCAATGTAATATTGTTATACGTGAACACCTCAAACAAGGCCGCTAGTCATTATATTCTACTTCAAGAGTAAATGAAATATATTTTGAAATAAAAGTAGTTCAGAAAGTAAGTAACTAGATTAGTATTTCAATGCACAAATATCCTTCATGATTTTTTGTCCCTTTGTTTATTTGTGTGGTTGTATTTTAGATATTCAACGACAACGTTTTGTCCCGGATACAGAGTTACTCTGATATACAGCTCCCATTGAATAATTTGTAATTTCACGTTTAACTAAATTGGGTTTATTGAAAAACAAACTATAATTGAAAATGTCTATAAGTAATCAAATACATAACAAGAAAATCTTACTGGTACTATCTTTATAACTTTACACAACATACCAGCACAAGAAAATTAGATGATACAGAACGAATGAAGTACAATATTATCGTTAATAATTAAATAATACAGAACGAATGAAGGTGTTCTTCGTAACCATACAGTATTACCGTTAATAATTAAATGATATAAAACGGATGAAGGTGTTCTTCGTAACCATACAGTATTACCGTTAATAATTAAATGATGTAGAACGAATGAAGGTGTTCATCGTAACCATACAGTATTACCGTTAATAATTAAATGATGTAGAACGAATGAAGGTGTTCATCGTAACCATACAGTACTACTGTTAACAATTAAATACCAAAATTATAGGTATTGTGTAAAGTCATTTCACTTTCTACCCTTTGTACACCTACGAATGTAGTAAAAATGGCGACAGGGACTCAAAAGAATCAACATTTTTTCATCTATATAAATAAACGTCAGTATGTGTGGGTGTATTGTTCCTTATACCCCTTCCACATTTCTTGATCAATCAGCACCAAACTTTACAGTGATACAGGATGGTATGAGGAAGGTCACTGGTGGAGGTTGGGGGGGGGACTACCAATGTTGTATATCCCTCAGCATTAAAATGAACAGTGTAACCGTTATTGTTATAATTCTTGAAAACAGCATGTCTTTCTTTTCAGTATTGACACCTTTATGTGTGTTTATTGCACTTTTTACGTTTATTATGTTAAAAAAAAATAGAAGCACAATTTCCTATCGTTTGTTACAAACGAATTTTTATTTCACCCGTCGAACGGACGGATACTCCAGCTAGTATAAAAACATCGTATCACTTTCGGCCGACGTTTTAAAAAGAACAAAGGTATCTTTGTCGTTATTAGAATAGTATTAAGAATAAGTACGATACCAAAAGGTTTCGTAAATGGGTTTTTGCCTTAATTAAATTTGATAATAGTTTAATTAAATTTTAATATAGATGTACTATTATATTGTTTGTAATTAAGCACAAACCTACACAGTTGGCTATCTATGATCTGCCCACCAAGGGTATCGAAACCCGGTTTCTAGCGTTGTAAGTCCACAGACATACCGTTGTGCTACTGGGGGCGTGTACTATTGAATATAAAATAACTCATAACATTGTAGTGTAAAGTGCACAATGAAAAGAACAACAACAACAATTACTAGAAGACTACTTTTAAACAGCAAAAATAAAAGTTAAAATCAGAAATAGCGGAGGCGTTTTATACTTGCCATAAACCTGAACTTCAACTTAAAGACCAATCAGCTACAGCCCAAAAAATACAACTATTTAAAGTAGCCAATCTTATAACATCCAAAAAGCTTAAGCATGAAGAGGTAAGAGTAAACAACCTATTTGATACGTTATTCAAAACTAATTTATAGCATAAAGCTTTACAACCCGATAAAAATATTTTGATTTATCTTCTTACAACCCAAAGACTTGGAAGGAATAACTCTTAGTTTTTTTTTAAATCGCAGATCTTAATATAGACTCGATGTCTGATGTTTTTAAATCAACCGGAGATGAGAATGATGTTTTATACTTTATATTAGGTTGTACAGTGGTTGCATTATTTAATAACAATATTAATGCTATGGATGTTCACTGTTGTTTCATTGAAACTCTAAAACAACAAACTTGACCAACATTAAGATTCCATGGTTGCGTTACGTTGAATATATATCTTAATGACTTCTGTCAACAAACATGACTAGCATGATGATTCCATGGTTGCGTTACGTTGAATATATATCTTAATTACTTCTGTCAACAAACATGACCAGCATGAAGATTACATGGTTGCGTTACGTTGAATATATATCTTAATTACTTCTGTCAACAAACATGACCAGCATGATGATTCCATGGTTGCGTTACGTTGAATATATATCTTAATTACTTCTGTCAACAAACATGACAAGCATGAAGATTCCATGGTTGCGTTACGTTGAATATATATCTTAATTACTTCTGTCAACAAACATGACCAGCATGAAGATTCCATGGTTGCGTTACGTTGAATATATCTTAATTACTTCTGTCAACAAACATGACCAGCATGAAGATTCCATGGTTGCGTTACGTTGAATATATCTTAATTACTTCTGTCAACAAACATGACCAGCATGAAGATTCCATGGTTGCGTTACGTATAAGATATCTGGCCAAACTACGGAAATTATTTAAAAAAAATTAATTTTCTTCATGACACCATAAAGATTAAAGTTGACCGTGAAACGAACAATTCATTTTCTTTTTATGGATATTATTTTAACTAGAACTGATACAGGGTTTGTTCTGTCTATCTACCGAAAACCAGCAGACCCTCTCAGTTACGTCTAAATGAAAACTTCTTTTTGTATATTTGGTGCGATTTCGAGCAGACGCTCTTCGTCAGGCACTAAAGACCGTGTTAGAAAGAGCGTCTGCTCGAAACGTCGCGCCAAGTAAACTGGAAAAAGTTTGCCTTTAGTCGTGTCAATCTATTCTTTATCATTATTTAGCCAAGTTTTTCTTCTGACGTCTGGCAGAATAATGCTCTCAGCTACGTACATTTTTTTTCATGTCATCACAAAAATACTTAAACATCTGTTGCAACCTCTGTATTTCTAAGAGTATACGGAATATACTATTTTTCGAAATTAAATCAAGAAGTTCAAAAAGATATGTCCATTTTGAAGGATTTACAACATCTCGTTTAATTTATCGAAAACGTTCATCTAAAAGCCAGGAAACGTTTTTTTTTCAAAAATAATCAAAGAAATTTGAACAAATGAAAACAAGAAGAAGCTATTCTGCTTGAACTACGGCGCAAGAATTGAGCCCGTAGAGAGAATCCTAAAGCAAAGTGATTTTCTTGTCATTTACAAGTACCCAATACTAAAAATAACCTGACTTCAAAGAAAACTGTTCAAGTAAGAAAGTACAGGGCGTCTATATTGTTCCAAAGTACAGGGCGTTTATATTGTTCCAAAGTACAGGGCGTCTATATTGTTCCAAAGTACAGGGCGTTTATATTGTTCCATGCCAATTATGTGAAGAAGTTTACTTCGGCGAAACGGGAAGAAGTTTGAACACTAGAATAAAAGGAAACAAAATAGATATTAAAAGCAGAAATACGTATAATGCAATATTTCTATATACAAGAGATTTTGACCAGCGTATGGACTAGAAATCACTCATAGGGATGTGTAAAATGGAAAATTAGGTAAAGGGAAACAGTGTTGGAAGCTGTATTATTAAAATCATACTGAGATTTAACATACCTGAAGGTTATTTCACATCGAACTATTTCCCGATCACCTTTTCTCTCAAGAGAATTTCACAATGTTAAAGATATGCGGCCAAATTTCTTCTCAGTAGATTTTGTAGGAATGAAGAGGACACATTAAAGTGTTGAAACTAGTTCCCTGGTGTTTGCACCAAGCATTTTGTACCAAAAGTGTGTTTTTTTTTTCGTTAATTTAACTCGTAACCTTTTTCAGAAATCACATACACACACACACACACACATATATATATATATATATTTCTTAATGTCAATAGTGGAAAAAAAGACGTTATTAAATAAATCGCCATGCCCACATATTTTGTCTGTTTAGGTTAAGGAAAATATTTTAAATTATAATGTTACAGCAAGATTGTAAAATTATAATGTTACAGCAAGAGTGTAAAATTATAATGTTACAGCAAGAGCGTAAAATTATAATGTTACAGTAAGATTGTAAAATTATAATGTTACAGCAAGAGCGTAAAATTATAATGTTACAGCAAGATTGTAAAATTATAATGTTACAGCAAGAGCGTAAAATTATAATGTTACAGCAAGAGCGTAAAATTATAATGTTACAACAAGAGCGTAAAATTATAATGTTACAGCAAGAGCGTAAAATTATAATGTTACAGCAAGATTGTAAAATTATAATGTTACAGTAAGAGTGTAAAATTATAATGTTACAGCAAGAGTGTAAAATTATAATGTTACAGCAAGATTGTAAAATTATAATGTTACAGCAAGAGCGTAAAATTATAATGTTACAGCAAGAGCGTTAAATTATAATGTTGCAGTAAGAGCGTAAAATTATAATGTTACAGTAAGAGTGTAAAATTATAATGTTACAGAAAGAGTGTAAAATTGTAAAACATAAGTATAGTGGTTGTACCTCACGTCTTATATTTTTCTTCTTTCAATCCCAAATACGTTCCTTTCTAGTGATTTGATCGTAAAAATATAGCATTCAAAGTTCGTTTATTCTAAAGGAAATAGAATGTGACTTTTCTACATCCGTTGTGGAATAATTTTGTTTGTTAGAAACTTTCTCGTGACTATATTATAAACAGAGATGAAAAGTTCACAGTCTTCAAGAAAAAATAAAAAGAAAGAAAGAAGAAGAGTTGACAAAATGGCTTCCCGGAAACTTTTTATTCAACATTTTGCAGACTCCGACTCAATAGTAGCGCCATTAATGTGATGATAAACCCCTACGTACTGGTTGTGTTGGAAGAGTATGTTCAGCGGCTGTTGAAGATGGGTCCACGGAGTATGATTGATATGATATCGGCAGTAGAAAGCCATCTGTTCAGTCTCTGTGGATATTACTTTGAAACTCGTGACCATTTGCGTTCTTATTTCTTCTAAAGTAGCTATTACCTCTCATTCCCTCTACAAATTAGGTTATAAATATATATATATATATATCGTTTTAATGACATTGTGTGTTCTGTATGCATCTACCGTCTAACCATTATCTTCAGTTCGTTCTTTTTTTCTTCCATGAAATACATAAATGTTGACTGCTATTATCTTCCCGAAACCTAGTAACAAACAAGCCCGTCATCTAAAAGAAACCTTTATGGCACATATAACCAACTCCCAGAAGTGTGATACACTTTACTTTATTATTGACATCTCCCTGCACAGATGTAGATAAAAAGGCATATATAATATTACTTTACAGGCACGAGCTTCATAAAAATTTAAAAATCTAAGATATAAAATAATGTTTCAGACGATCAATAAATAATCCGTGTCTATGTTTGGTTAACTTAATGAGAATGTAGTTCAAAGATTAATTATCATGGGACAAATGCTATAAGTGCAAAATTAACCAAACTAAACAAAACAGCTAGCGACAAATGCATTGTTTATAGTCTGCATAATAAACCATCGTTATACTATATTATGATACCAGAACATGCAGAAATTTAGGTTAGAGTTAAAAAAGTACTAACAATTTATCTTTTAATGATAGCTTATAAAAGAAATTTTATAGCAAATATAAACAACATTTTAGTGCATATTTCTGTGTATATATTTTGTTTAGTGATATAAAACTTCGTTGAATATTTAACTGGCCTATGACATGATAGTTTTGATATAATTTTATATTGATCTGAACTCAACATATCGCAGTTTTCTCGAACTTTATCTAATATTCTCTAACATACTACTCACCCCTAGTGGCACAACGATATGTCTGTGGTGGGCAGAGCACGGATTGTATAGCTTAGCTTTAAACAAGCAAACAAATCAAAAACTTAAGGCAATAAAAGTGAGTTTAGAAACTTGTAGAGCATTTAGCTAAGGTTAAGAATATCAGTTGATCATCAATTATTAGAAACGTTTCAGTAGATTTCTTCTGAATAAATGAGAAATGTTATGAATGTGCCATCATTTAAAGATTTACTTAGTGCTATTGAAGAAGTTATGAAAATATTGCCAGAATGTTTTTGAAACCATTGATATCAGGATAAGTTCGAATCCCCGTCCCACCAAACATGCTCGCCCTTTCAGCCGTAGGGACGTTACAATGTGACGGTCAATCCCACTATTCGTTGGTAAAAGAGTAGTCCAAGAGTTGGCGGTGGGTGGTGATGACTAGCTGCCTTCCCTCTAGTTTTACACTGCTAAATTAGGGACGGCAGTGTAAGGCTAGAGGGAAAGCAGTTAGTCATCACCACCCACCGCCAACTCTTGGGCTATTCTTTTACCAACGAATAATGGGATTGATTGTCACATTATAACGCTCCCACGGTTGAAAGGGCGAGCATGTTTGGTGGGACGGGGATTCGAACCCGTGACCTGCTCGTTTAATGATAACAAGAATTATTATTAGTTTTCAGAACTAAATATGTTTACGTTTAATAATAACGTATTACTGTTTATTGTTAAAAGTTAAGAGTTTATTATTTAGCGCTACTAATTGGCATTTGTACTTAGCGTTAATGTCTTATACTAAAACTTCGGTACGACGGTAAGCTCAGCATGATACTATATAATATTAGAAATTTACTTTAATGCCTGAGTAAAGTAGTTCTCATCTAATGTCATAAAAGTTTCGATTTATTTACGAGTCCTGACAAAATATAGCAATATAATAACCATGTTAAGATTTAGTAACAGTTTCAATTTATTAGATGATGTTGTGTTAGCGTTGCTTTATCGATTATATGTTATTTTTAACCTCAACACAACGCCTTATACGACACATAGGCTAAATGGTTAGGTCAGAGATCCCAAGGTTCAAGCCGTAACTAATTTAGCCTGCTGACCGAGGGGAGTGGTACCAGTCAACATCATCTTCCGCCTACAAGGCTACTCTCAATCGAACAGCAAGATTAACTGTCAGTTATGTAACGTACTCTCAACCGAAAGTGCGGAATGTCTTCAGAGCCATTTTAACAAGATTGAGATTTCAACCTTGGATTTTTTTTTTCAGTTCCGTAGCCCGAAAGGCTAACTCCTCTTTTATAAACAACAACAAAAATCTTAGTTGTTTGTGTCAAACATGAAAACAAACTTAACTTCCTACCCTTTTTATTATATTAACCTTTTCCAGTTTCGTAATTTCTCTTGCGATTATTGTTTTATAATGTCCCATGTATTTTCCATATTTAATTCGACTAATCTTTATTATTCTCTAAACAACACGTGCCTTAAAAAAGTTATACTTTTCTAAAGAATTTAAATTTTTTGCTGTACAAATACTGCTACTTACGATTTAATTCTAGAAGTATAGTCGTCAATTATGTGATTGGCTGACAGTTACAAGAGCGCGCTTTATTTAATGAAAATTTCCTACTTCATTTTTTACCGATGTTCTTGTTTATTTTATTCTGGTTAAAATAAGTAATCAATGGACAACTATTGCTCAAACTACTGTTCTATAGGATCTGTGTTTTATTTGATGTGTCCTAAAACCTATTTATAAGACAGCTAACAGCATTAATATTTAAAAGCTTTAGTTGGAGTATCTTGGTGGATGAATACAGGTCTTTGAATATTTATAGTTGAAATTGGGAAATCTGATTCAAAAATTCCCCGGTGGGTCAGCGGTAAGTTTACGGACTTAAAACGTTCAAATCTGGGGCTAGCTTTGCAACGCAGTACAACAACAATAGCAGCAACGGATTCAAAATCCGTTTTAGAGCATTTACAGATTGTGAAACATCTTAATTATAGTACGCAAAATAAGTTATCTATAAAGATAGATTGGACCTTCGCACGTCAATGCTATAACAAACAGTCTTCAAAACTGAGCCATTTAAATGCCATTTTGATGTTGTCAACGTCACTAAATCATCACGAAGACCACATGTTTACAGTCAAGACTAAATCATCCTAATGATATCCCTTATCTTTAAAATTAAAATTCAGTCATTCTGACTTCATGCCTTGTATTTTCAACGTAACAAAATCAAACTGATTCCATCATTACAATTTAACTCCAGGCGCTATGATGATAGTCATCTAAATTGTTTTATTTGATCATTTAAATTTTGGTAATAAATTACCCAAGCACTCGATATTTATATTTTGTTACATATTTTTTACTTATATTTAACAGAAATATTATGACAGATATCATACATCCATAAAGTTCAATAAATTTAAATTTAACAGAATTGTTAATTTTCTAAACTCTTATGTTGCCTTTTTTTCAAGTGATAATATTGGACAAATAATAAACGATCGTTCTTGCAATAAAAGTATGTCTCAAAGGGGTCAATAAATTCAGGAAAACATCAGGAGGACTAATTAATATCCGTCTTCTTCATAAGAGGTTTGAGTGATGTTGACATCAGTTTATCATCGAGTCTTTCTATTTGTCATGTCTTTTCTGTGAGAGGTTTTTTTTTGTGAAAATTCAAAAAGCTCAAGTTGCTCTACTTTTGATGCTCATCTTTGTTTAATAATCTTAGAATGGTATTTAAGTGCTATTTACAGAGGCTCTTAAACTAAGTATTTCTAGTTTCCTAGCATTGTTCTATAGTTGCGATTTGGTTCCATTTAATTGAAGAAACAGAAGCTTTAAATGTATTTCAAGAGCCTCCAGATCCACTTTTTCTCTCTCGTAACTTAATATATTTCAGTTCTTTGTAATGATTGATTGCTTAAAATGTTAGAATCTTACTGATAATTTTTTTACTAATTCGCCATGAAAAACGGAATAAGGATGGATACGTTTCGTGAAGTTCTAATCAACGAACTGCTATAGGTTTAAATAGTGATTACATTGAGTTTCTTTTTGATAAGTAGTACATTCAAAAGAAAGATTCTTATATAACTCCACTTATTCATATTTAAACAGTTTAAATTACTCTCATGGGTAAGAGACACAAGAGTGCGCTCAATACTTCACTAAATAGCACTGAAAACTAAATTCTTCAAATTTGCAATTGCAACACCGCTGTGTGGAGGATAAAATGTTTTTAGAATGTTATAATATTTTTCCTTAAAGTCCTAGTTGAAGCAGTGAACAAATGATATTAAATATTCGATAAAAATGTTCACTCTTCAGTATTCTGTGTGTTTATAGTCATGACTACTTTGGGTTGTAGAAAATCAACACTGTAAGAATTTTATATTTGTTCACGAATAATTTGAGTTGTAAAAAATCAACACTTTAATAATTTTCGATCCGTTCACGAATAGTTTGAGTTGTAGAAAATCAACACTTTAATAATTTTCGATCCGTTCACGAATAGTTTGAGTTGTAGAAAATCAACACTTTAATAATTTTCGATCCGTTCACGAATAGTTTGAGTTGTAGAAAATCAACACTATAATAATTTTCGATCCGTTCACGAATAGTTTGAGTTGTAGAAAATCAACACTTTAATAATTTTCGATCCGTTTTGTTCCTTCCGACGAGTTGAATATAAGTGTTTTATCCAACAAATGTTCTTGACTTTTGAAGCCCTATTGCAACGTTTATTTAAAGAAATCGGCATTTAAAAATATTTTCAATCTATGTCTCCATTAAAATTGCTGAGACAAAATGCTGTAAGTTTTATTGTCTTATGCATTTCTAATTATTGACCAAATATACCGCTTAGAGGTGAAACTAGTACTGAGATATATTAGTTAAATATTAAGAGAGGAATAATTAGAATATCACTGACCACAACTTAATTACTTTATTGTGAAGAATTAATTGTACAGTATATCTTTATATTACTCCTGATGAGAGTTAATGAAAGTATCTGTAATGTAACATTCTTCACTATCAATAAATCAAGTGCCCGGCATGGCCAGGTGGATAAGGCGCTCGACTCCCAATCTGAGGGTCGCGGGTTCGAATCCGCATACCACCAAACATGCTCGCCCTTTCAGCCGTGGGGACGTTATAATGTGACGGTCAATCCCACTATTCGTTGGTAAAAGAGTAGCCCAAGAGTTGGCGATGGGTGGTGATGACTAGCTGCCTTCCCTCTACTCTTACACTGCTAAATTAGGGACGGCTAGCGCAGATAGCCCTCGTGTAGCTTTGCGCGAAATTCAAAAAAACAAACAATAAATCAAATTTCATGAGGATAGACCTAGTCATTTGTAACTTTTACGTTGTAGTTTAACTTATTTTCTAGCTGTAATGCATCCTGGTGGAACCGATATGGCAGAAAACGCATTGTTATCTGCTTCTTTGCCTTTAATCTAAATTTAAATGTAATGCAATTAAGGATATTATTTTCAGCATAAACAGAAGTTATTTGATAACTTACGAACATATATACAAACATATACATTTGTAAAATATTTCATTTATTTGCATATGCAAAATAGCCACGATATGACCGCATCTCTATATTTATACGGCTCAAGCAATCACATCGTGGCTGTTTTCCAATAATGGGTGCTCGTATAACAGGAGTATATTCTCAAAGACAGCCAGAGTTTATCAACAGTGGCAATAGAGAAGAACTGTCAGCCAAAAAGACACACTGAGGCCACCTACTTCTTGTAATTGATTAAAGAAAAGGAAGATTGGACAAGCTTGTAAAGCGATTGGACAGGCTTGTAAAGTGATTGGACAGGCTCATAAGGTGCAACGGACGTCAGATTATGTCCGAATTTATCGATTCTTTCACGAGATGTCTATATACGGTTATCTCCACCTGTATCGTATGTCATAAGGCAGCCAACAACCAATAAGAAAATATTTATTTCTCATACAAAGAGGAAAGGGTACAAACTGTAAACAATGAATGACGGGAAGGATGTGACGTGGTCTGGTGAGTTGCGTTTCACTCTTTTCTGTATTGACGGTAGAGTAAAAGTGTGTAAAAAGTCATTGCGAAATAAGTACACGATGTTCTTTGTCATTCATACATGGGAAGTTCTTGGAGATGTTGTGATGATGTGGGGTACGTTTTTGTGGAAGGGACTGTCTCTTTGGTTCCTTTAAAAGTCTGATTAACTTCCACCCTACAATAGTAGATTTATTCCTGATGGACAAAAGTTAAAAAAAAAAAGGTAGAAATAATCCACTGCGCTCGTATTTTCCGAAATTGATTCGAAGACTTCAGTCATTTTCTTTGGTCACCTTAATAACCAGATTTGAATCTAATTTAGCATACTTAGGATTAATTTGAACGTCACATTCAGCTTTGTAATCTTACGCCATACTTGTAAACCTACAACAGATCATATTATAGACAAATATGGGTTCAATCAAACAAGGCACATGTGGTGTCCACACCACGCTGAATCCAGACTATTATTATGGTGAAAGTTGATTCAATACGATATGAGGAGGAAGTTAATAAAGTCGTCAATCAATGCATGCAATCCACATATTCTTTATAAATATAAAAAGTTTAAGTTTATATTTCACTTTCAGACCAGAGAAATTTTGAATGTATAATTGTGAGAAAGCTTCCTGCTTATCGTACGTCTAACAAGACGTGTTCCTATGTACTGTTTGGAAATGGGCTGTATATTTAATTGTTAATTAAACATTGTGAATCAAATCACTAGAATCGAAAAGAGTAGTGATTTTGAATAGAAGGTTGCTACCTTAATAGCGCAACCTTCTAATCAAAATAACTTTACCTTAATAGCGCAACCTTCTATTCAAAATAACTTTACCTTAATAACGCAACCTTCTATTCCAAATAACTTTACCTTAATAACGCAACCTTCTATTCAAAATCACTCTACCTTAATAACGCAACCTTCTATTCAAAATCACTTTACCTTAATAGCGCAACCTTCTATTCAAAATCACTTTACCTTAATAACGCAACCTTCTATTCCAAATAACTTTACCTTAATAACGCAACCTTCTATTCAAAATCACTCTACCTTAATAACGCAACCTTCTATTCAAAATAACTTTACCTTAATAGCGCAACCTTCTACTCAAAATCACTCTACCTTAATAACGCAACCTTCTATTCAAAATCACTTTACCTTAATAGCGCAACCTTCTATTCAAAATAACTTTACCTTAATAACGCAACCTTCTATTCAAAATCACTTTACCTTAATAACGCAACCTTCTATTCAAAATCACTCTACCTTAATAACGCAACCTTCTATTCAAAATCACTTTACCTTAATAGCGCAACCTTCTATTCAAAATCACTTTACCTTAATAGCGCAACCTTCTATTCAAAATAACTTTACCTTAATAGCACAACCTTCTCAATTAAAGTACTTTTCTATTCATTGTTTGTCAGAAAAGATCACAAATAAAACTTCCAGGTTCATAACCAAAAGCTACCAACACCGCATTATAGAACAATTTTAAATATGTAGTCTACTTAGCTATAGTCAGTGTAAGTTGTAGTATGGAAGGGGAGGGGGACTACACAGTATTTACACGGAAGAATTTAGGACACAGATGTAGTCTATTTATCTATAGTCAGTGTAAGTTGTAGTATGGAGGGGGACTACACAGTATTTACACGCAAGAATGAACGGACACAGATGTAGTCTACTTATCTATAGTCAGTGTAAGTTGTAGTATGGAGGGGGAGGGGGACTACACAGTATTTACACGGAAGAATTTAGGACACAGATGTAGTCTATTTATCTATAGTCAGTGTAAGTTGTAGTATGGAGGGGGAACTACACAGTATTTAAACGGAAGAATGAACGGACACAGATGTAGTCTACTTATCTATAGTCAGTGTAAGTTGTAGTATGGAGGGGGGACTACACAGTATTTAAACGGAAGAATGAACGGACACAGATGTAGTCTACTTAGCTATAGTCAGTGTAAGTTG
>NW_013666491.1:288017-306602 GCF_000517525.1 Limulus polyphemus
TGGAGGGGGGACTACACAGTATTTAAACGGAAGAATGAACGGACACAGATGTAATCTATTTATCTATAGTCAGTGTAAGTTGTAGTATGGAGGGGGGACTACACAGTATTTAAACGGAAGAATGAACGGACACAGATGTAGTCTATTTAACTAACAAAGAATCTATGAAATCTTTACATGAAAAATATGTCATAAAATCAGCAGATACGACAGCCCATAACTTTGTTGTTATTGGCGAAAAATTCTACTTTATTACATTTTGTAAGGAACTCGGCTACAATCTTCAAACATTGTAACCTTCTGTTGTATCAACTGAATTAAAAGCAATGAGAACAACGTTATCAAACAACATAAACTTTTTAACAGAAACTACAGTTTATATAGATATTAACAATAATGTAATTCCCAAGTTATTCAACTTTAACATAAATTATACTGAGTCAACTTCTTCCACGGTACGGTCTTTGATTCAGTATAAATCGCATAATTAGCATGGTCAGTAGAGAATATAAAATGCTTTCTTCATCCTAGAAGAATATACTCCGACACAAACCTAAGCATTTAACCTTTCACACTTATAATTTTATTCAACTCCACCAACAGTTATGCTGGTGTCAATCGTTATATATATAATTAACAGAGTCGATATATAATATGGATAACTTTCTTCATTCTGCTTCGGTGTTTGGTAATATCGCTAAGCAGGACCAACCTCGTCAGGTGTTCTTGGGTTAATGGCCGAAAACACCGCTAGCAGCGAGGGTTACCAAACTGATGAGTTAGGGACTGTGGTTACAGAGGCTTTCTGCAGTATGTCCGTCTGTTAGAAGTTACGTAATTCATAGTATATGTACATACTGACTCAGCATTTTTTTTTTGGTGTGTATGTGTATGGGGGGGGGGGAGCGAGAAAACGTAGACTCTTTACTCTTACAGCAATGTCTATATTAATAAATGGCCCTGGCATGATCTGATGGTTAGGATACTCGACAAGCAATCTTTGGGTCGCAGGTTCGAATCCTACCGCTGAACATACTCGCCCTCTCAGCCATGGAAGCGTCATAATGTGTCGGTAAATCTCACTATTCGTTGATAAAAAATAGCGGAAGAGTTGGCGGTGGGCAGTGTTGACTAGGTGCCTTCCTTCTAGTCAACCACTTCAAAATTAGGAACGGCTAGTGCAGGTAACCTTCGAATAAATTTGCGCAAAATTCAACAAACAAATATTTATAGTAATAACTTATACTTTGTGTTTCTACGATTTATCCTAGCTTGTATTTCATGTTTGTAATTAATTTGAAGATAGGATATATAGAGCTCTTGCTGGAAATGGCAAGTTATTTCACAAAAATTGTATTTTTCTTGTATCTCTGCTGATTGAATTATTCGACGTGGTCGTTGTTTGTTTGTTTTTAAGCAGAAAACTACTCAATAGGCTGCCTGTGCTGTGTCCACCACAAGATCTGAACTCGGTTTTTATTTTAGCGTTATAAGCCCACTGACGTACCGTTGAGCCAAGAGAAGAAGAAAAAGAGTGAAATAAATAACGTTTCGCTTCTCTTTCGATTTATTTTTCATGGTGAAATTAACTTCTACTTTTGCAGCTCCCACTATAACCTATTTGTGTATATACTGTACATTTGATTTTCACATGTTATTTGTTTTTACTATATTGTTTAATATTAGTAACGTTTGTACTGTAGTTTTTAAAACTTCCTTATTTTTAAATTTATATTTTCAGACATAATTTATATGTTCCTACAGTCTTGTTGAGTATCAGTGTGCTCCTTGGGTGTGGGTGGGTGGCGCCCTACAATTTGCGCACCATGGGGCTAAGGATTCTTCATGATCAAGTAATAGCTTGCCCCTTGGGTGTGGGTGGGTGACGCCCTACAATTTGCGCACCATGGAGCTAATGATTCTTCACTATCAAGTAATAGCTTGCCCCTATCGAGAATTAGAATAATTTTGTAAGATGTGCATAAAAGGTTTTTATATTTTTAATTTTTAAACACTTCTCTGATTTCTGTGTTGTAGATTCCTATGCTATTTTGTGTGACCTACTTATATTTAGTTGTAGCTGTATGATATACTTGTTCTACTCACTGTTACTACTTCGAGAAAATAATATCTATCTTCGTGCGAAACGTAACCTTTAGCTTCGACAACTATTACCAAAAACTCATAAGAACATCCTACATATAAGTCTGTGATGAACCTTAATATATATATCGTTTCAACATGGTTTGTTTTTCGTGTACACTACTTGAAACATTTTCCTAGGATTTCAATTTGTTCTAATTGAGACTTGACGATTTTTTTATATTTCTTCCATTGTTATACTATTACATGAGATCAAATAAGAATGTTTTTATACACGTTTATACTTAAACACGATCGTTGTTGCACGTGTGCATTCATTTGATTGACTGACCACTTTTTATAATGAAGTAAATGATGATTTTTATATGTCTATAAAATGCTTCCACTGTCATTTCATTTAATCTAAGAACATGTGAAAATTAATTGAAATTCCTACTAATTAATTTTTTCAAACAATTTAACACAATATTTTTGCGAACTGTAGACCCGGCGAGTACACGTTACACAGTATAATACAATCGTATTTAGCAAACTTCATAACTGGCTCGTTCTGTTTTCAATTATAATTACAACAGTTCTTTACTGTAAAGCTTTCAAATCAAAGGAGTTTACCAAGACTGTCCATGCTGTTTGTTGATACTGTTTTTAACGACAGCAACCTTGTCCACTGCAACATCTTTCTTAGATCTGCTCTACAAAGAAGATATTTTCTGACCAAAATTTACAAAAGTTAACATGTGGAAGCTCTATTCAACGTGTTTTTTGAAGCTGGAAGATTATTCTGTTTGATTTTACTTTGATGGCGTTACTTACGCTGTAAGCCAGGAGATTTCCCTTACTTTGTTGCTTAGTAACCAACACGTCAGAATTTCTCATCATACGGATTTTTGCTCCTTTAGATATGCTGATCTTGGTATAATTGATGTGGAAATTCAATTTTCCAGGCTGTCCAGTGTTCTTTTCACTCTTTGTGAAGGCCTTAATTGACGGCGAGGTCATGAGTGGAATGGAATTTCCGCGATATTTAATTAAATGCATGGCTCATGGTTGGTTCATTAATTCGACTTGCTGAACCATAGCGTTCTAAAGCCATCTATTGTCTCTTGTCAGTTTAAGTACTTAGTGGTTAGCATCAAACGATGTGCGAGACATAGAATACAATTTTATACACATATTTCAAACTATACTTTAGCTGTTATCATTCTGTGTCTCACAGTAAGAGCGCGCAGTCGTAGTGTTATCAGTATTTTAGTTTTTAATGTCGTTATTTTCGTATTAGACATTTTTATTAGTGAAGGGCTAATATAGTGCCTTCCGTGTCTTGTTTTTCATTACTGTCTTATCTACATACCTGCGTATATGTCTTACTAAGCTAGATGTGACATTTATCAAATGAAACTAAAAGAAATTACAATATGCCATCTAAGAATTTTGATGTGGCAGCTTGAAAACAAATGTGTAATGTGTTACCTTGTTTTTGAAATGGTTTAAAAATGAATACATGTAAAGGTTTAGATATTGGGATATCTGGGTTTCATTTCAAAGCATGGTTGTGTAATAATCTTGAATGGGGACTCCAGTAGATCAATAAGGTTTTTTTATGAAATAAAATGCTGGGGGTAGTATCAAATACACATATGTGAGATATGCGGATAGCTTTATAGTGTTGTGTGTTTTTTTTTTAAAGATAAGAGCAAGAAAAGAACCTTATGAAATTTTACGACTTTAGAACATCGAGGGCAGAAGTTTTATAAACCTTAAACATGAATTTTGTGTTACACATATAGCTATTACCACTGTGAGTTAGAATGTCATTTTTTTCACCCTGAAAAATTTAGACTTGAGAAAAGGTTTTGAGTGATAGAACATGATTTCTACCTTCTATCCGTTACATTTGTTTCTTTCAGAAATTCACGCATAGCTACACAAGAGCTAGTTGAGCTAGCTGTCCATAATTTTAAACTGATGGATAATAGCACTCACTGCCAACTCTTGAGCTACTTTAATCAAATAGTGTAATTTATCGGTACTCGTATAACGAACACAGTTCCAAGGTACGAAACGAGTTTCATAGAAACAGGACTCGAACCACGAACACCATGAATTCGTAGCTCGGGTACGCCAACGGCTAGACATTATAATTATACATTAGCTAATAACTGTAATAATACAAGTTAGTTAATGTAAAAATTCGCCATAGACATAATCTCAGTTTATTCATGTGTCATTGTTGGAATTTGCTGTGGTAGGAAATGTTACCTTCACCTATTTATCAGATTCTGAAGAGAAATATCAACAAACGGAAACTTGAAGGTTTATCCCGATTTTTAGAAAAATGAAAACAGAGAGTAACAAAAAGCTTACAATTCTGTATGTTTAAACTTTTGTATCAGTTTCCTGAACATTTAAATGGATTTTGATTGGATGTCTTAGATCCGAAACTTCTAAATCTCTCAAATCCATTGTTCACTTGTGAACCAGTAGTTGTCAATACCTTATGATATAAATTGAAAGTTTTGACAGCTGCCCAGAATTTATCATTGAAAAACTTCTGAGTTTTTGAATTTCTTTGGACGAATTATATAGTAAATCTTCCTAGGTGTTCTAAATCAATCAGAAAAAACTGAAAGGTTGACTCTCGTCTTGCCGATTTATAATTTGGATAGTCTTTAGAATAAATGTTTCACTATTGATCTCCAATTTTCACACGAATGTTTTTATATGTGATAAATTTTTTCTACTTATGTAGAAGCTTCTCATTATAACATTATTCTGTTACTTGATAAAGATTTTCCATTTTGGGTTACAAATAATCTTTTATATTTCGTGCATTCTTATTCAACTCAAAAATGCCTTTAGTAACGCCGTTTGGGCATTAAACATGTGGTTCTAACCTATCCATTTATCTATCTGTCTGGCTGTCTACGTTTGTAAACTGTGACTGTAATTCAATGTTTTCGAGCACCTATACATATTATACACCTACTTTTCAATCAAGAAGAATTTCACGCTTTTTTTCTGAAAATGTATATATATATATTTATTTCTTGAGAGACAGTTAAATGTATGCGTTGATCTAACTATTTAATTGCCTAGATATCTGTCTCTCTCTCTAGCTCAAGACAACGCAAGTGTAAATTCGCATTCTTCAGCATTAGTAAAGGAGGATGAACCGTCTTACTTATCCTACGTACGCTCTAGTATTTTATTTCCAAGTAATTAACCAAGTCAAGAGATCTAACGTTCAATCCGTGCATACCTCTAGAGAGAGAGCCGACCACGTATATGTTACGTACTTCGGAGTTTGTTGCTCGCTTCGTTTAGGAAGAGATATTTTTCACCAATTTTATAAACTTTCGTTTCCTGAATGACAAAGCCTCGAGTTAACTCCGGTATACAGGCGTAATGTACTGAAAAGTTCATTATGCCAAACATGTTAGAATATTTTATTAACTTAACTGTTCACTGAACAAAAAAAAGTTTCGAAAATGTACATATAAATCTATCTAAGAGTGAATTTTTTGACTATTTTGTTCAGCTAGAGTCAACAACCAACATCCACAAACGAAACGCTTCACATGTGTAATAACGACATAGAAAAATTACCATGACAAATGATATGGAGAAAAATAATTGTTTTAAACTTTTGGCTGAAGTTTTTAAAACATAACATTTATTCATACGATTAAAACTTCCTTCGTGAGTAAATATATTTAAAAAATTTTTTAGTGGAACAAACTTTTCTTTGAATTTGATGAATTCGTTCTCTTCTGTGAGTTACTTTTGATCCGAGTCGTGTAAAAGTAACTTGTAATTTGACTATATTCTTTAATGAAAGCTTTCCTTGGTAATATAAACTACATGTAGGGCTCATTATCAAGTGTAAAGATTACAGTAAATTAGATATGTCTCCCCTGATGGTCCAGAGGTAAGCTTTAGGGCCAAATAATGCTTAAATTTAGGGTTCGACTCCTGCAGTGGGCACAGTACTGATAGCCCATTGTGTAGCTTTTTGCTTAGTAACAGGTAAAACTAAACCTAAATTAAATCTAGTTCTTTCCCTGCTTAAACTTCGCTTGATGGGGAAAGTTCTGTATGACAAGAGGAGTTGTTCTTTTCCTGCTTAAGTTTCGTTTGACGCGGGGAAGTTCTGTATGACAAGAGGAGTTGTTCTTTCCTTGCTTAAGTTTCGTTTGATGGGGAAAGTTCTGTATGACAAGAAGAGTTGTTCTTTCCCTGCTTAAGTTTCGTTTGATGGGGAAAGTTCTGTATGACAAGAAGAGTTGTTCTTTCCCTGCTTAAGTTTCGTTTGATGAGGAAGTTCTGTATGACAAGAAGAGTTGTTCTTTCCCTGCTTAAGTTTCGTTTGATGAGGAAGTTCTGTATGACAAGAAGAGTTGTTCTTTCCCTGCTTAAGTTTCGTTTGATGAGGAAGTTCTGTATGACAAGAAGAGTTGTCTGAGTTCGTGTAAAGGTAAAATTTACTTCTACATATAAATAACTTCTATTGTGTAGTTTTTACATTAAGGAATTTCGGTTTTTTCGAGTTCCTCTGTCAAGTACTTCTGACAAGTGATGAATGATCACTACTGACATTATTCGTAATTGGTGACAGTAATCGTCACACGAGTTTTGTTTAGTTTCATTTCGCCAAGAGATATAATCTGTACCGTTAATAATGAATCAAGGAAAAGCTGGGGTTAACTGTACTCGAGATACACAGTTGTTCAGTTGGCTGAAACGTTATCGTGATTAGCAGTGCCGCGGAGTCAAATCTCGCTTTATCTCGGATTTCAATTCTTCAAAGCATTTGGTCTGCTAACTGTTTGATTGCGAAATAATAACTTAGAGATTTAAAAAAAGTCAAGATAACCTTCTGGTGACTAAAATTTCAAATGCAAGGCTCTTTTATGGCAGTATTAATATTCATGTTACGGTTTTAAATAAATTGTCTGATTAATGATGATATGTGCGATTCTATCTTCACACTAAAGAAGCTGTAGGATAGCAAGCGGTTTTAGTAACTGTAATAACTACTGTAAATATTTTTTATTACCAATAAACTCGAAAAAGAAAATGTTTTCTGTTCAGTGATGGTGCTAGCCAGCTGATACAATAATTATATAAATTTTATAAACCCACACAATATAACTGTACTTTTTCTTTCTTTTTGTTTATGGGAGGAAATGGTGCAATTATTCACTACTTTGTATTATTATTACTTGTTAAACTGGCCAGACTTCGTAAGGCGTTGTTGAAATTACAGGAAAAAAACAAGAGGGAATCCTCAGTAGCCGCGGGATTTGAAATTCTGTTAGGCAGGATCAGTGTAAGTTAGTCTATGAGACCATTTGGTTTCCTTTTTATTAGCTTTATTATTGTGCCCAAGTAATACTAAGCGTGGAGAGCGCGCATACCCGATTCAATTTTATTGCTCATCAAGATCTCCACTAGCCTACCCTCAACTTGAAATGCTTTATGCAGAATAAGAATAAATTAATCTATAAGACCGTGGGCGTGGTCAAATACATCAATCAAAAGGGTTTGACCTCCTGAGTCCAAAACTGTTATTAGATCTCAAATCGGCCAAGAGATGACAGAGATATGAGCTAAAAGTTTGTACTTGGCGGAAAAAAACTCAGAGCCATTCTATGAACCGCTATGTCATGGCTAACAAACAAGAATGACTGCAGAGTCACGAAATAGTGAATTACTACAATCTGTTTATTAAACTTCTTACTCTCCGACTGCCTTACCATAACTGGACTTCATAATTTTGATTCAAGTGATTGGTCTTATAAACTGAACGTTAGATTGAAATTTGAACTTTATATACGTGGAAATCATTATCATTAATCATCTGTGTATGACGTCGTTGTGTGACTTTATTATTAAAGTTTTGCATTATTCACTGTGCTGTGCAAGATCAATTTCGTTATTTTTGCGTGTCGTATTATAAATTTTCTCCGATATAAAATACTTCAATAACACTAACACACAAGCTAGTTTTAGGATGACAAGTTTTAGAGCTAATTTGTTTCTAATTAAGCACAAAGCTACACAATGGGCTATCTGTGCTCTGCCCACCATGGGTATCGAAACCCGGATTCTAGCGTTGTAAGTCCGCAGATATACTGCTGTGCCACTGGGGGTCAGTCATTGAAATAAAAATTAGAATCATGTTACACTCATTAATCCAAAAATGTTCCCTATTAACCTACATAAATATGATTTTACGACTGAAAGGAACTATCTTACGAAGTGTTAGTTTACTACTACACAACTGCGTAGGAAAAGCAGGAGAATAAACAGTGTTCCTCTAAGCATATTATTTCGTTATTTAATTAACAGTACGCGTGGCAGTTCCGTGACACTGCATCAGTTGTCAGCTGTGGTTGATAAGCTACTCCCCTTCTCATTGTAACTACCGTTGGTACATATTTTCGGCGTTTCTGCGCAAAGTTCCTTCCATATCGATCTTACGTGTACATATTCTGTCTGAATTCATCACACTTACAGTTAAAATTTATAATACGTTTTGCTTAGTGGCTATAACAAGAAGTGCTAGATTAATTCGTCATAAATTACGTGTAACATTGATACATAGAATAGCATGCATATTTAAGTAAAAAAAATAAAGTATCCTTCCAAAATTCTGATCTACAAACTGTTTTAATATTAATGTGTAACATTTGAAACAGTATTCAATATGAATAAAAGTCAAATGTGAAGACTTAATTCTATTTATGCGTACAGGATTGGAAATAATTATGGAAAACTAATGTGATACGCATACAGGAGTTACAAACAATGAGTATCTGTAACTTAATTGACAACCTTTCAATAGTACAATACATTATTCAAGAAAATACAAACGAAAGTGAATAGGATATACAATAGACTAGTATTTTACATTCGCTTTAAACAAAGCAGTTGAACCTGCTTTAATGCTACTATAAATTTATCAATTTATGATAGTGAAATATGTCACCAACAGTACCGTATTACACCCCATAATTCAGCCAGGTTGTTTGATTGTCGTCTGACCTTCTCAGTTTCCAATTAAGCCCATGCAGCCTTAATAATATTCGTAAAGGGACTTTGTAAAGGCTAAGCAATCTGGAAGTGTTTCACAGGCCTCCTATCGTTTCATCAGACTAGCTACATACTTGTGATCACTGATTTGCTAAAAGATGAATCCTTGTCCAACAGGTCTTTTTCGTGTAGGATTGACATAAAGAAATAAGAACCTGCTTGTACCTATCAGAAGTCAGGTTGCCATAAATTTTGTGTAGATTTCCAACACCACTAGTGTATTGGTCCCTCCTCCTACTTTGCATCCCTCTAGATGCTGGTATGTTGACTGTGATACTGTTCTTCTTTCTGTCATCAAAAAACTACTATTGATAAACAATTTGAATTTGTATTCATCTGTAAAAAAAACACATTCCTTCAGCTATTCTACTCTCATTGTTTGAATTCTGAACCTCGTTTGAGCCTGTTGATTTGGTTATATCTTCTAAGCAGTGGATTTCGAGCATTTAAAGATCGACTGAGATCACTTAGTGTTAATGGGTACCTGTACTTGTAGCTAGGTCACTCGCAAAGTCTTTATTTGCTTGTTGTCTATTATTTAAAAAGCATACCCGATTAAAATATAATTTAATATTACTTGTACAGGATTTGGGTTTTCTACGTTGACCACTTCTTTATCAACAGTATTAATTTCACGCACCCTCTTCAGCTTCCATATTTCTCCTACTGAAATATGAAAATTCTTCCTAATATGTAACATGAAGTAGCTTTTACCAGCCACAACTGGATTTCTATATGTTTTTCATGTGACGTATTTTTGCTGGGTGCAAAAAATGCATTAGCCACATTAGTGCTGGGAATAGAGTGTCTGTCTGTACTTTTATATGGATTACAATGATGTGGACTGTCTGATTGGTTAGATGACAGCCAATCACAATGTAAATAATTAACATTGTCAGAAAATAAAAGGGCAACAATTTCATGATATTTGAACTTCATCCCCATATCATTTATTGTTTTCAGAATTATTTCCTGTACTGTTTATATTTCTGCGTGTGTGTGTGTATATGTACATGTCAAATTAAATAATCTGTTTAAAGCAGTCAATTTAGAATACTTTCAAAATAATTTGTGAAGCAAATTCTCTAGTGTTGGCTTAATCCACTTAAAAGTACCGAAATGCATAACTTTTGCCTATGAGTTAAAGCTTCAGTCTTGGTAATTATACGAATACGATAATTTTTCTGACATTAATCATAGCTAGACATGTAGGAGTAGTAACACCGTTTCCAAATTTCGCCTTCTTTTCGGAGTTCTGGAGTAACAGTTGTAGAATAAAGCAGTTAAGTAATCTTCTAACGACGGAGCTGTTCACAATATTCTGGTCAAGTATTCTTTGGATTGATATTCTAGAGAGAAGGCTTAAAATATAAATACAAACTATAAAGGGAAAATATTCAAGTTTTATAGCAATACACATTTATCGATTCAGTTTTCCAATTTATATTTAAGACTAGTTGACTATCTTTGAATCTTCTGGGTATTTTATACCATTATTTACGAACATTATTCTCCTACTATAGGCCTGCGATTTTCATATGTATTTTCACTAAGAAAGTTTTCTCTCGGTCCCAAGGCTCTTGAGAAAATGATCTGTCTTTAGACAAGGCTGAAAATAGCGCTTATCTTCACTGTATTTGTGGATAGTTTTAATATACATCCAAGATATAAGCAAAGTTTGGTGAGACATGTTGTATAGCACATGCAATATATATATAGCATTGTTTCCCTTCATACTCGTCAACAGGCATTGTTATTGACTCTAAGAAAATGGATGAGGTAGCTTAATATATTACAGAAAAGAATGTACTCGTATGGTATGCATTACAGATGAATAGATAATATTCCCTGAAACACCGCAGTTCTGAGTCGTTCGAACTTAATGGTCCATGCAAAATCCCTAAATGGTTCTCGAGTGAGAGTAGTTCTATTATCTTCTTCTAGACCAACTTTACATAGAAGATAATAAAACTTATATAAGTTTCTCTATAACTTCCGGCGCTAAAAATGCAGTAGTTGTAGTTATTGTTCATTGCAAGATAGTTCTGTATATTACCCACCATTCTTAGGTAAGATCACTACTTCTATTGGAAATAATAACTTTTACCTGACCTATTAATATAAACTATGAGGTAGATGGTAGCACTGCCTATTTAGGGATGGCTCTGACTGTTCATCGAAATGGTATTTTAAATATCTCCTCAATAGGTCATTAGAACTTTACAATACAATACAGTGTTTCTTTTTATAACAATATCTATGCAATGACTGAGTCATAAGTTCTAGAAATGTCTGTTAATATCATAGGAAAAAGTTTGAATTTCTTGTTCTTCTTTCTTCTACTTCGTTTTCATTACATGATAATTCAAAAACCAAAACAATGACGTCAACCAATTTCATTGAGGTGACATAGTTTTATACGGAGTATCCGCTTTTATAAGTATTATTAATAACTAGTAGTAATTTAAAAAAATCATAACGATGTTATCACTATTCCTCGTAGTTAGCTTTCTTACAGAAATTTGGTATTCCTTTAAAAAAGCTTAAGTACAGGGTGTAAGAGTAATTACCAGCCAATAATAGATAAACAATAAATATTACTTTTGGAACCTCATTGTATTTAGAACTTGGTTATAAGTACAACCTTCCTATGTCTATTGAAACACTGCATTAAAAACAAGCAAACAAGTAAAGAAAAAACTTTTAAAAGAAAGTGAATGTAGGAATGGCTAATACCAATCCTTCAAAAACAATGCAAACAAGAAGGTGAGAATGGCTTTTGCATCATCCCTACATAACAGCACAGGCACAAAGTGTAGTAGAATGTTAACATACAAAAATAGGATAAATTAAACTCCTGTTGTGTGCAGGAGTAAACATTTATATTTTCACATAAGTAAGTAAATATTTTTTTCTGCAAACATTTCGTTGTGTTATGTTATATATGTTGTTAAGACAATTTAAGTTACATGATATTTGAAAATATAATTTTGTTTAATGAATGAGATGACATACACAAGTCATTTCTAACAAAATGGCCGTTTGGAGCACGTTGACACTTTCACTTAGGTCGGAATGAGATGCGTGTCAGTCAGACCCACAATGAGGAATTTGCATGTATTCTTTTATGCTCTTATAACATTGATAGATATAATACAAGCATATTTGAATACATTTTGATTCATTCTGATTAATATTTAAGTGTTGAAAAAATTAATTAAAATTCTTGCATCTTCATTACTACTTTGTTCCCTTTCCATTATCTTCTTGTGATATTTTTTCTAAACTTTAAATTTCAAACTGTGTTTGTAGGCATTATGTTGAGAAATAATTAAAGTTTTTTTTTATTTTTTTACTTAATTTACTTAAATATGCAGTAATTATATCGATATAAATAAAGTGTATTTGATTTAATTTAATACGTGTCTGTTTGTTTGTTTGTTTTTAATTATGCACAAAGCTACACAAAGACTATCTGTGCTCTGCCCACCACGGGTATCGAAACCCGGTTTCTAGCGTTGTGAGTCCGCAGACATACCGCTGTGCCACTGGGGGCAAATAACACGTGTCAACTTACCCCAGTACTTCGTAATCGGAGTAGGATGACACACAGCGCACACTTTTCTATTATGTCAAATTTCTCAGAAATTAACATGATAGAAACGTGTGCGCTGTGGTAAGAGGTATATGATTTGTTTCTGCTGTGTAACTGAAAGGGGTATGTAATTTATTTTGGTATCGAAATTTTTTATACTGGAGTTCACAGATGACTTTGATTTCAAAACAGTGAGTCAATCCGCTCCGGTCTGCCCTATATTCAAAGAAAGGAGTAAGAAAAGTAACACTACTGAAGTACAAACAGCTACAAATGATTATGAAGATGATTCTATGCCACTTTGGGATAGCATCTCATCCAAACGGTGTTGGATACTTAGTGAAACTTGATACATTGACCACAAAGAATACAGAAAGATCCAATTACACTCTGATATTTTGTTAAGAATGCGCTTAATTAGCCAAGGGTTTATGTTTCAGGAGGATAATGATCCTGAACATATAACAAACATAGTAAAACCTGCCAAGGGAGGAAACAAGCAGTTAGAACACGAAAACTCTGACCTTGGACTGTCCATAGTTCGGATCTGAACGTTAGTGAGGGAATTTAGAACTAAATGGATAAAGAGGTGACCAAAAGTTAGAACACGAAAACTCTGACCTTGGACTGCCCATAGTTCGGATCTGAACGTTAGTGAGGGAATTTAGAACTAAATAGATAAAGAGGTGACCAAAAGTTAGAACACGAAAACTCTGACCTTGGACTGCCCATAGTTCGGATCTGAACGTTAGTGAGGGAATTTAGAACTAAATGGATAAAGAGGTGACCAAAAGGCAATCTTTAGAATTGTGTAACGTGTTACAGGGTACTTGATTTAATTAAATATTTAAATTAATTAAATTCAATTAAGCTTATGTATGCTTTTATGAAACGAACGTTTCCATATTTATTTCCACTACAGTATATTTAATAAAGCAGCGTATCTTTTTCCTTTTATGGAACTAGATGCACCAGTTTTAGAAAACTGGAAGTTAAATGATTTTTGGAATTGCGAAACAAAGAGGGTTTGTTAGGAAATCAAATGATAAAAACAGCAAAAACAATCTATCAGTGTGAGCCATATAACATACCTTTCATGTATGAGTGGGCCTTCTGAAAATCTATCAGTGTGAGCCACGTGAAATACCTTTCATGTATGGGTGAGCCTTCTGACAATCTATCAGTGTGAGCCATATAACATACCTTTTATGTATGAGTGGATCTTCTGACAATCTATCAGTGTGAGCCATATAAAATACCTTTCATGTATGGATGGGCCTTCTAGCAATCTATCAATGTGAGCCATATAAAATACCTTTCATGTATGAGTGGCCCTTCTGACAATCTATCAGTGTGAGCCATATAACATACCTTTCATGTATGAATGGGTCTTCTGACAATCTATCAGTGTGAGCCATATAAAATAACTTTCATGTATGAGTGGGCCTTCTGACAATCTATCAATGTAAGCCATATAAAATACTTTTCATGTATGAGTGGGCCTTCTGACAATCTATAAGTATGAGCCATATAAGATACCTTCGATGTATGAGTGGGCCTTCTGACATGAGACTGGTTGGGAATAGAAGTAAATATTAGGTGAATTAACTGCTCTTATGAAGTTAAAAACAGTTTGTAATGTTTGCAAGATACTTCAGTTGGTTATTATAGATAATATAAACATTTAAAATGGTTATTTATAATATCTTTAAGACTAGTTATCTCTGCTGACAGAGAACTAGAAGAATAGAAGAAAACAAACACACAAAACTAATGTTGACCAATGCTCGACAAGAGATGTTCAAGAATTGTTGTTTTCTATAAAAATAAATGTTATTTTAACACTTGTATGAGGTAGTTATCATACAAAACATGTGCACCAAAATGTTTGTTTGTAGCTTCAGTTACTCACAAAAATATGAAAGATTATTTTTAACGTTATCAGAGTTTTCTATGAGCATGGTTCTTACTCGATTGTTGCTATAATGATCTGTGATACGTCAACGTGTAAAAGATGGAAAGTAAATACACTTCACGATATCCTGTTTATATTACTGTTCTGAGCTGGATTTTAAAGTATAACCGGTAAGATCCTATACCTAAGCTCTGCTTCTTTAGAAAAGCTATAAGAGTTGAATAGCAAATGTTCGTCTTTCGTTTTCTTTATAATACCACTGCGTGTGTTTTAAGGTTCTTGTAGTATTTATATGATAATGTACAGAGACCCAATAACTCTAGTGCCATTATATTACGTATTACAATTTCAAATATATATCCAATTTATGATATTTGCCAACAGGATTGATACACACAGTTTTCTTTCTTTTTTAATACAAATATATTTTAATATATAAACAGTAATACAATTTATAACAACGGTTATTACAAATAATGATTTATATACAAAAGTTTTAAAAAGTTACAAACAATTGCAAGGCTGCTTTCTTGTCTGGAACTTCCTTGATGTCTTATCAAGGGTTCACGATGAGCGAGTTAATTTCGAATTGATGTAGGTATAATTCACTTAACAGGGAGCTAGCTAGCTCTGTGGTCTTTACTGATCACAAGCCGATTTGTTTTTACCGATGAAGTTAGATAATGTTTTTGTAAAAGTACTAATGTCCAATGTGAATTCACTGAAGTTAAATGGTTTGTAATTCAGAAATTTATATATGTTCCTGGTCAAATATCTGAAGTGTCCCGATTAATAAGCTTTATAACAATCACAGTTATAGCTTCCGAAGTTTATAGCACAACAACTATAACAAAGCAATAATATATACTGTTTTTTGGCACGTCGCGTTGGTTACATTTGTAGGCGTGTGGAGAGTTTTTCGAAATTTCAGCTTACGTAACAATACTAACGTTACACTAGCGTTTACGTAAAAACATATATTGTTGATTCTTACACTCGAAAATTTTCTACGACTTTAAAGAATAAGCGGGAATTTCGCAATACAGATTTAACAGTATAAATTATGTACATTTCTAAGTATAAATTTAATTTAAAGAAACGTTAATACTAAAATAGATATATAATAGTAAATCCGTCACACATTCAATATTATGTAAAGATACAACTGACTACGCATAATTTTGTAGAATCTGTTATTATTATTGGTAGTATTATGCAATATCGTTATACTTATGGAGAACTTCACGAAGAGACAGGAGTTGAATTACCCCTTTTTGAGGGGTTGATTATTTTCCTTTGAAGGACTTGAAACATTATTTACAACACAAAAACACCAGAGACTTATACAAGCTCTAGGGCAAGTTATCTCTGCTGACAGAGAACTAGAAGAAGTTCTAGTTACATTAACTTATACAAGCTCTAGGGCAAGTTATTGGTCTAGTTACATTAACTTATACAAGCTCTAGGTCAAGCTACTAGCCGAATTACATTAACTTATACAAACTCTAGGTCAGGCTACTAGCCTAGTTACATTAACTTATACAAGCTCTAGGTCAAGCTACTAGCCGAATTACATTAACTTATACAAACTCTAGGTCAAGTTACTAGTATAGTTACATTAATTTATACCAGCTCTAGGTCAAGTTATTGGTCTAGTTACATTAACTTATACCAGCTCTAAGTCAAGTAACTAGTCTAGTTACAGTAACTTATACCAGCTCTAGGTCTAGTAACTAGCCTAGTTACATTAACTTATGCCAGCTCTAGGTCAAGTAACTGGTCTAGGTGAAGCTATTAGTCTAGTTACATTAATTAGGACAGTACCTTTGTAGATTTTCTAAGAAGATACAGGATCGAATCCCGGCCCTTACCACTACATATAATCTTTCTTTTAAGTCTTCTCCGAAGATGGAAGGAGAATGACAGGTGAAAAGTGGGATATAAAATAATTCATAATTAGTATATAGTAATACCATCATAATAGCTACTCAATAACTATACTTAGGTGATCGTATAGGCTCGTATCCATGGTAATGACTAAGAAAGTGATTTAAGTTTTCTCAAGGGAGTTTGATAGATTATGTTTTGTACTACTTGTGTAAGAAATCCATTAGGTCTTAATAATTTTAAGTAGTACTTTGTCTTTATCATACACGTAAAGATAGTGTGTCTAAGCTGCCTGTGCTACACCTTAATTTTGAAAACATTATTTCATTCGTATATTCATTCGTAATAGGTGAAAGGGTTCTCCAGATATTATAACAACTTTTTCTTGGGTGCGGCCACTTATGTAGATATAGATATCGTAATTACACTCAATAAGATATATATTTTGTGAAGTTTTTCTGTCAGAACAACTGAATTGCTTGATTTGTCAGATTTTCGGACAATCCTGCGCATACTTAGAAATTTGGCAGAGTTGACCAGAAAGGTGGAAACGACCATTCTCCAACCATAGCAGAAATACGAGTCACGGTATTCCTTGTGCTTCAATAATAGAAAAATCTTCTAAATACACACAGATTGTTGTACAGAACAAAAGACGTAAAGCTTATTGACACTGAATGCAACATAAATATTATATAAGGAATTAATAGAAACAGTCAAAAATGAAGCTAGCTTAAAGATACGTAATAATGCAGGAAGGATATCAAACTCTTCTGTATTGACATTTATTCGTCAACAATTGAACCACAGTGAAATGAAGTATATAAAATATTATATATATATGTAAAGACATTTCGTACCTCTGTAGCCACAGAAAAGCCAGAACTGTTTGTTTGTTGAATTTCGAGTAAAACTACTCGAAGGCTATCTCTTCTAGCAATCCCTAATTTTCAAGTGATATACTAGAGGGATGGCATTTAGCCAAAATCACCAACCGCCATATCTTGGGCTACTTTTTACCAGCGAATATTGGGATTGACCGGCACATTATAACGTCTCTACGGCTGAAAGGCCAGAACCTCAATAGAAACAAGTCATATGTCGCACACGTTAATCACCCTTTCTTAGATGCCCACATTTTTCACATATTCCACATGTCCAAGTGTTTCAGTATGCATAGAAAAATCTATTTATGTTAAATATGTGGAGTTTGTGTTATATTTATAAATATACGAATCGCGTTTATCTTTTCTACGTCACCCGTGATCCTCGCTTCTGAGATTGACTTCCACTCAAACTTCTAGGTTAATTTGTTAAAATTGAGTTATTTAATAATTTTGAAAAATAAAAATCACTATGATCTCTTAGATGGGTTTTGTATTGAACTGAAAGGTCGCCTGAGCAGTTATTTTTATGATTGAAAATCTATTTATGTACGATCCAATTTTATTAGCCCTCCAGTGGCCCAGCGGTATGTCTGCGGATTTACAGCGCTAGAATCCGGGTTTCGATACCCGTGATGGACAGAGCACAAATAGCCCATTGTGTTACTTTGTGCATATCTTCAAACAAACCAGTTTTATTAAGTAACACTTGGCACAGTTCTGTTCAGCCAGTGATTTTCTCATAACCTTACTACACAAACATATATATTACGACGTTATAAGTGTAATATTGATTTCCGTTATAATTTTAATGAGAAACAATATTTGTTACACAGGAGGAAATAATCATATCAAACTACGTGCAGAAGTCTGCGCATATTGACTGTAAAACAAGCTGAGATAAGCAATTCGAAAAGTTGATCATTATCCTATTTGTCTTTATGTTAATAGGAATGTAATGCAGACAATTGTAGCATTATGAAAACAAAACCTGTTTATAGTAGCAATTTATCTTTAGCTGTTTTTTGAAATACATCATGTGATCAGAAACTGTTACGCAATGAAATTGTTTGCAATCTTTGATGGTTTGTTTGTTTGTTTGTTTG